>NC_041380.1:277802781-277874587 GCF_002162155.2 Triticum dicoccoides | reverse complement strand
TGGCCGCCACCCCAAGACCCACCTAGGGCTGCCGCCCCTCTAGGGGTGGGAACCCTAGAGGGGTTGCACCCTCCTCCCTCTCCCCTATATATAGTGAGGCCTAGGGGCTGCCCATAACACGCGATCTGATCTCTGCCTGTTGGTGCAGCCCTCCCTCTCTTTCTCCTCATATCACGCAGTGCTTGGCGAAGCCCTGCAGGATTGACACGCTCCTCCATCACCACCACGCCGTTGTGCTGCTGCTGGATGGAGTCTTCCTCAACCTCTCCCTCTCTCCTTGCTGGATCAAGGCATGGGAGACGTCACCGGGCTGTACATGTGTTGAACGCGGAGGTGCCGTCCGTTCGGCACTAGGATCATCGGTGATTTGGATCACGACGAGTACGACTCCATCAACCCCGTTCTCTTGAATGCTTCCGCATAGCGATCTACAAGGGTATGTAGATGCACTCTCCTTCCCCTCGTTGCTAGATTACTCCATAGATTGATCTTGGTGATGCGTAGAAAATTTTGAATTTATGCTATGTTCCCCAACAGCCACGGGGGCTGACGATGGGGTGGCGGCCACGACCACCACCTCCCGCCTTCGGGCCACGGTGGCGGAGCGGGTGATGGCCACGATGGCCGGCAGTGGGGTGGCGGCCATGACGGCCACCTCCCGCCTTCGGGCTGCAGCGACGGAGCGGGAGATGGCCCTGGCTTTCTACGATGGTGTGGCGGCAACGGCGGCCGGCAACAGCTACCGACGGGCAGCGGCGGCGGAGCATGTGGTGGGTGTTCCGCGCACACCCAATAGGGATGCCACACTCACTACACTAAGCCGGGGATTGCGCCGCCGCCGCGGTGTAGCCTCCTAGCTGGAGCTGTCTCTCTGATGACGGCGGAGTGGCTGAGCGATGATGATGGACTGGTGCCATTGGCGATTGTGGGAGAAGCAGAACAGATAAGCTACAGGGAGGGAGGGGAAATGCGACGCAGGACTCGCCGGCCATGAGGGTTTTTATAGCAGGCCGGCAAGCATTGGGATTTTGGGGGATTTCACCGAGTCGGGCGGGAAGCTTGCACGGGAACCTGCGAGATTGCATGGGAACGGGCTCATCGACAATTCATTGGTGCCACCGTTTGGCTAAAAGAACGCCCCCGTGGACTGCGCAAGCTTGCACTGTAAGCCATCTGCGGCAGTGGGGTGACAAGACGCGCGAGAGGAGGATGAGAGGACACATACACATGCGGTTAATAAAAAAAGTTTGCAATTTTTACCTACTATACCCCCGTCCTGGTTTATAAGTAGGATTTAACTAATAAAATACGAATGCATGTCGCCATAGATTATATCGTTGGAGTCATATTTGAACATAGTTTCCAGCTATACAATTTTTGTAACATGCATTAACACATCTTTGGTTAAATTTAAGGTTATACACCAGCAAGCATTTGCCCGCAACACACATGGCTTATTCCATCACAAACAGCTCTGATGGATCAACTGTCTGCCACGTATCGCACACGCAACTCTAATATGATTCGTGCTTGATGTCTCCGGCATCACTCGCACAGTTCGTCTTATTTGCCATGTATCACTGTGCCGTCCTCTGCTCGCGTCCCTCGGCAAGCTCTACTCGCAGTTAGGCGCCGCGGCGCACTCTGTCACGCCCGTTAGCACGCTCTGCTCGCGTCCGTTAGTGCACTCGGCTTGTGGACAACTTTTCCTTGAGGCGACCATGGAGCGCTCTGCTCGCGTCCCTCCACGCGCACTCTACCAGCGGTTGGGCGTGCGCACAATCATGTCAGGGGTCCCATATGCATGTGGTTGCACCGCGCGTGTTGCCACACAATGTAGTTACGTGCGGGAGGATGGAGTTACACGCTACAAATTAGAACTGCCATCAGGGCCTGCCGATATTCCTGGCCGTCTGGCTTCCCCTTTAATTCCTGCGGCCATTATAACCTTAGTCTCTACAACCTTTCGATCACACCCCACAACACAACAAGCACACCCATGACGACAAATAGAGAGGGGATGTCCGTCGGTGCTGCAATGGAGTTCGGCGAGCATAGAGTGGAGACCCATGCGAGGGAGACGGATCTCTCGGTGGTGTACATCATCGACCGGCCGTGGTGGACAATTACATCAACAGCGTTGAGCAGTTGCTTGCTGGAGACAAGTACAAGGTGGTCGGCATCGACCTCCAGTACACCGCCGGTCATCCCGGCATAGATCAGAAGGTTGCCATCGCCCAGTTGTGCGTGCACCATCATGTCCTCATCTACCACTACTGCATGGCCACGGAGCCTTGCGGCCGTTCCAACAGGGTTGTCAACAACACTGACTACAAGTTCGCCATGGTGGATAGCAAAGACGATGTAAAAGCGCTCAGTGTTATGGGCTTGCCTGCAAGAACCTTGTCGAAATCCATGACCACTACAGGGTTTGGGGCAGCATGAAGCAGGACTCCCTGGTCGAACTCGCCTCGGCCATCATTGACCCCTACTACGAAAAGATGAAGCAGGATGCCCAGAGAACAAGTCTCGTATCCTGGCACAAGGCCTGGATGCGGCAAGTGGATGAACCTCACCTCAGGTTCGCGGCCAAGAGCGTGTACACATGCTACGAGATGCACAGGAGGATCGTTGACACGAGAAAGTGCCTCGTTACCCAAATCGACGAGCCCGGATCGAGCCACAAGCAGAGAAAGCGTCACAAGAAGTAGATGATGATCAGATGATCATTTATGCTAGTTAGTCATGCATATAATATATAGTTTACTTTATTGGTGTGTGTGGAAATGTCATGTGTGTAGTAGCCACCTATGTAATTATGCATGTAGTAGTTTACTCCGGCGTGTGCAAATGCCATGGTTGTAGTAGCCACCTATGTGTAAGTGCATCTAGTGCCACCCCTAGTTGGTTTTGGAGTATTGACGACAAACCTAGTTGAGGGACTGATGTGTTTGTGAGAATTGCAGGATAACACAGGTAAAGTCCCTCATTGATTCGGTTTTCCTACCAGAGATGACCCCTAAAAATGTATGAAGACATTGATGTCAAAGGTGGTATATGAAGATATTCTCATTGAAGACTATGACAAGAGAAGACATCGCATGAAGCCTATGGAGCTTGAAGACTTAGATCTTTTGTAGTTCTGTTTCTTCTTTGTTGAGTCATAGGAACCACCGTACTGTTAAGTGGGGGTCCAAGAGAACTAGTCAGAATGACTGAAGTGATGCTTAACCAAAACCTATATCTTCGAGTGAAGACTATGAGAGCAAATCTTGTCCAGAGTCGGACAAGTCAGCTTTGCTTGTAGCCCAAGTAAAGTTGTTGTGTGAGTTTGAAATCTGACCATTGGAACACGTGTCAGTTCCTTAGTGACCCAGGGTCATTTCGGACAAATCAGGTCGGGTTGCCTAGTGGCTATCAATAGCCCACCCCCTACAACCATAAATGGTTGGCTGCACAGAGTTAGAGTACGACTTTTGTCGTTTGAGAGCAACCCACCTCGATGCCTTTAAGAGAGAATTCCTTGCGAGGATAAAGCCCTAACCACCCAGAGCCAAAGAGAGTTAGGCATCACTTAAGTCTTCTTGTCTGTGTAATCTGAAGACTTATTACACTTGAGGACTGTGAATCCTCCAGCCGGTTGGGCGTCGTGTTCTGAGCATCCAAGAGCCATTGTGGATCGCCGGTGTACGAAGTCTGTGAAGGTTTGGGAGTCTACCTTGAAGACTTACCAGAGTGATTGGGCGAGGTCTGTGTGACCTTAGCTCAAGGGGAATACGGTGAGGACTGGGTGTCCTGAGCTGCGTGTTCAGGACTGGGTGTCTGGGACTGTGTGTCCTAAGGTTTAAATACCTAGCCGCCCCAACCAGACGTACAGTTGTCACAGCAACTGGAACTGGTCCAATAAATCATTGTCTTCAACGAGTCACTGGTTTCATCCTTCCCTTCCCTTTACTTACTGTTACTCCTTGTGAAGTCATTGTATGATTGCTCTATCTTTTGTCTTCACTGAGTGACTGCGTGTTCTGTTTGGCTTCATAATATCTTCCTACCTGATCCTTAATACATTGCTGCTATTAGTCATTGTGCCTTCACTCCATTGAATACTTGACTATGGTTTGCCTAGTGTAGTCTACCTTCCGCTGCATGGTAATAGGTTTATTTCTATCATTTGTCTTCGAAACTTCCACGTTTTGAAGACTTCCATAAAAATCGCCTATTCACCCCCTCCTCTAGTCGATATAACACACTTTCACTATGTAAGAGGATGTTTAATTTGGTTATGCAAGCATGTCCTTATAAGTGTGTGTATATATATGTTGTTGTTCTGTATGTCTTTCAGAAAAAGGAGAGGTATAAGGCGACCGTTGTACCTGAAAGTTGTAGTATTTGACAGACGAGTAGCCCACCACTTTCAATTTTAGCGCAGAAATGACATTGATTCTTGTTGGTCCTTGTTGATCAAATACAAGTAATCTCTCAAGTGAAGGTGTGTCCTCAATGACCATATTGTGGTCCACCTTTTGTGATCTCTCGCTGCAGCATGAGCAACACACATAAATAGTCTGGAGAGTCCTGGAGGTGATGTGCAAGGTACTTGACCAATTCATCGCCTGAAAACGAAGGAACTCGAGTGCAGTACAGCCGCGGAGGAGGCGCTCCATGTCATCCTTTGGGATGCAGACGATGATGAGCTTGAGGTGCTTCAGTCATGGTAGAAACAGAGTGGGTTCATCTTTGAGCACGGACGTTGGCAGCAAGCGCATATGCCCATCATTAAAACTAAGCTTCTCGAGCTGGTCTATGGCGGGGGATCAGAACCACTCGTCAAGCTTGGCTCAGTCCTTGCCATTGGAACGGAACTTACCCGTGATAAGGCCTTTGATTGGGTCATGGTGATTGTCGAGGATCTTGGAGAACACATCCAAGCTTTGGCGATAGCCATGGTAGAACTTGTGGGCGTCGAGCAGGTTCACGGGGGTGAGGAGCCATAGGGGGTGCCACCGCCGGGAAAGGGCGACTATCCTCGCCTGATATTTGATTGGGAGGAGGGATATGATGACTATCAACATATCATCGGGGAGGTTGTTTATGAAGTCTAGGCCGACAGGAGTCGCTTGCGGTTCTTTCTCGACCCGCCTCTGATACGTCTCGAACGTATCTATAATTTTTGATTGTTCCATGCTATTATATTATCTGTTTTGGATGTTAATGGGCTTATTTTTACACTTTTATATTATTTTTGGGACTAACCTATTAATCGGAGGCCCAACCCAAATTGCTATTTTTTTTGCCTATTTCAGTGTTTCGCCGAAAAGGAATATCAAACAGGGTCCAAACAGAATGAAACCTTCGGGAGCGTTATTTTTGGAACAAACGCGATCCAGGGGACTTGGAGTGGACGTCAAGAAACAATCGAGGAGGCCATGAGGCAGGGGGGCCCGCCTACCCCACTGGGCGCGCCCTCCACCCTCGTGGACCCCTCGTTGCTCCACCGACCTACTTCTTCCTCCTACATATATCCATATACCCCAAGAACATCCAGGAGCACCACGAAACCCTATTTCCACCGCCGCAACCTTCTGTACCCAAGAGATCCCATCTTGGGGACTTTTCCGAATCTCCGCCGAAGGGGGCATTGATCACGGAGGGCCTCTACATCAACTCCATGGCCCCTCCTATGATGTGTGAGTAGTTTACTTCAGACCTTCGGGTCCATAGCTAGTAGCTATATGGCTTCTTCTCTCTCTTTGAATCTCAATACAAAGTTCTCCTCGATTCTCTTGGAGATCTATTCGATGTAATCTTCTTTTGTGGTGTGTTTGTCGAGATCTGATGAATTGTGGGTTTATGATCCAGTTTATCTATGAACAATATTTGAATCTTCTCTGAATTCTTTTATATATGATTGGTTTATCTTTGCAAGTCTCTTCAAATTCTCAGTTTGGTTTGGCCTACTAGATTGATCTTTCTTGCAATGGGAGAAGTGCTTAGCTTTGGGTTCAATCTTGCGGTGCTCGATCCCAGTGACAGAAAGGGAAACGACATGTATTATATTGTTGCCATTGAGGATAAAAATATGGGGTTTATATCATATTGCATGAGTTTATCCCTCTACATCATGTCATCTTGCTTAAGGCGTTACTCCGTTCTTATGAACTTAATACTCTAGATGCATGCTGGATAGCGGTCGATGTGTGGAGTAATAGGAGTAGATGCAGGCAGGAGTCGGTCTACTTGTCATGGACGTGATGCCTATATACATGATCATACATAGATATTCTCATAATTATTCGCTTTTTTATCAATTGCTCGACAGTAATTTGTTCACCCACCATAATACTTATGCTATCTCGAGAGAAGCCACTAGTGAAACCTATGGCCCCCGGGTCTATTCTCCATCATACAAGTTTCCAATCTATTTTATTTTGCAATCTTTACTTTCAATCTATAACATAAAAATACCAAAAATATTTATCTTATTATTATCATTATCTCTATCAGATCTCACTGTTGCAAGTGGCCGTGAAGGGATTGACAACCCCTTTATCGCGTTGGTTGCGAGGTTCTTATTTGTTTGTGTAGGTACGAGGTGACTCGTGAGTGGTCTCCTACTGGATTGATACCTTGGTTCTTAAAAACTGAGGGAAATACTTATGCTGCTTTACTGCATCACCCTTTCCTCTTCAAGGGAAAATAACGCAGTGCTCAAGAGGTAGTAAGAAGGATTTCTGGCGCCGTTGCCGGGGAGATCTACACCAAGTCAAGACATACCAAGTACCCATGACAACTCTTATCCTTCGCATTTCATTATTTTCCCTTTGCCTCTCGTTTTCCTCTCCCCCACTTCACCCTTGCCGTTTTATTCGCCCTCTCTTTCCGTTCGCTTGTTTACTTGTGTGTTGGATTGCTTGCTTGTCACGATGGCTCAAGATAATACTAAATTGTGTGACTCTACCAATACCAACAATAATGATTTTATTAGCACTCCGATTGCTCCTCTTACCGATGTTGAATCTTGTGAAATTAATACTGCTTTGCTGAATCTTGTCATGAAAGATCCGTTTTCTAGCCTTCCTAGCGAAGATGCCATTACTCATCTAAACAACTTCATTGATTTGTGTGATATGCAAAATAATAAAGATGTGGATAATGATATTGTTAAGCTTAAGCTATTTCCATTTTCACTTAGAGAGCGTGCTAAAGCTTGGTTTTCATCTTTGCCTAAAACTAGTATTGATTCATGGAATAAGTGCAAAGATGCTTTTATCTCTAAGTATTTTCCTCCCGCTAAGATCATCTCTCTTAGAAATGATATTATGTATTTTAAGCAACTTGATCATGAGCATGTTGCACAATCTTGGGAGAGGACGAAATTAATGATACGTAATTGCCCTACACGTGGATTGAATTTATGGATGATTATAGAAAATTTTTATGCCGGATTGAATTTTGCTTCTAGAAATTTTTTAGATTCGGCCGCGGCAGGAACTTTTATGGAGATCACTTTAGGAGAAGCTACCAAACTCCTAGTTAATATTATGGTTAATTATTCTCAATGGCACACGGAAAGATCTACTAGTAAAAAAGTGCATGCAATTGAAGAGATTAATGTTTTGAGTGGAAAGATGGATGAACTTATGAAATTGTTTGCTAATAAGGGTGCTCCTACTGATCCTAATTATATCCCTTTATCTACTTTGATTGAGAATAATAATGAATCTATGGATGTGAATTTTGTTGGTAGGAACAATTTTGGTAACAATGTGTATAGAGGTAATTTTAATTCTAGGACGTTTCCTAGTAATTCCTCTAATAATTATGGTAATTCCTACAACAATTCTTATGGAAATTATAATAAAATGCCCTCTGATTTTGAATCTAGTATTAAAGAATTTATTACTTCGCAAAAGAGTTTCAATGCTTTGATTGAAGAAAAATTGCTTAAGATTGATGAGTTGGCTAGGAACGTGGATAGAATTTCTCTTGATGTTGATTCTTTGAAACTTAGATCTATTCCACCTAAGCATGATATCAATGAGTCTCTCAAAGCCATGAGAATTTCCATTGATCAGTGCAAAGAAAGAACTGCTAGGATGCGTGCAAAAGGAGATTGCTTTGTGAAAGCGTGTTCTTCTAGTTTTCATGATAATAAGGATGAAGATCTAAAAGTGATCGATGTGTCCCCTATTAAATCTTTGTTTTGCAATATGAATTCGGAGTTAGAAGGCGTCCCACAAATTCGGAGTTTTTAGATCTTGATGCAAAAATTGATAAAAGTGGGATTGAAGAGGTTAAAACTTTAGATAGCAACGAACCCACTATCTTGGATTTTAAGGAATTTAGTTATGATAATTTCTCTTTGATAGATTTTATTTCCTTGTTGAAATCTGTGCTAAATTCTCCTCATGCTTATAGTCAAAATAAAGCTTTTACTAAACATATCGTTGATGCTTTGATGCAATCTTACGAAGAAAAACTTGAGTTGGAAGTTTCTATCCCTAGAAAACTTTATGATGAGTGGTAACCTGCAATTAAAATTAAAATTATAGATCATGAATTCTATGTTTTGTGTGATTTGGGTGCTAGTGTTTCCACGATCCCAAAAACTTTGTGTGATTTGCTAGGTTTCCGTGAATTTGATGATTGTTATTTAAACTTCCACCTTGCGGATTCCACCATTAAGAAACCTATGGGAAAAATTAATGATGTTCTTATTGTTGCAAATAGTAATTGTGTGCCCGTAGATTTCATTAATCTTGATATAGATTGCAATCCTTCATGTCCTATTATTCTTGGTAGACCTTTCCTTAGAATGATTGGTGCAATTATTGATATGAAGGAAGGAATATTAGATTCCAATTTCTGTTAAGGAAAGGCATGGAACACTTACCTAGAAAGAAAATTAAATTACCATATGAATCTATTATGAGAGCCACTTAAGGATTGCCTACCAAAGATAGCAATACCTAGATCTATCCTTGCTTTTATGCCTAGCTAGGGGCGTTAAACGATAGCGCTTGTTGGGAGGCAACCCAATTTTATTTTTATTCCTTGATTTTTGATCCTGTTTAGTAATAAAAAATTTATCTAGCCTTTGTTTTGGTTGTGTTTTTTTGTGTTTAATTAGTGTTTTTGCCAAGTATAACCGTTGGGAAGACTTGGGGAAAGTCCTTTTGATCTTGCTGTAAAAAACAGAAACTTTAGCGATCACGAGAATTGCTTCCATTTTTTATTGGAGAGTGTTATTTAGTTAATTCTTTTTGAAGATGATTAATATATAAATTCCTCACGTCCATAAATTTATTTTTGAATTTTTGGGGTTCCATAATTTTCCGTTAGTTACAGATTAGTACAGGCTGTTCTGTTTTTGACAGATTCTGTTTTTCGTGTGTTGTTTGCTTATTTTGATGAATCTATGGCTAGTAAAAGAGTTTATAAACCATATAGAAGTTGTAATACATTAGGTTTACCACCAATATAAATAAAGAATGAGTTCATTAGAGTAACTTGAAGCGGTGTTTTGTTGTCTTTCGCTAACGGAGCTCACGAGATTTTCTGTTAAGTTTTGTGTTGTGAAGTTTTCAAGTGTTGGGAAAAGACTTGATGGATTATGGAACAAGGAGTGGCAAGAGACTAAGCTTAGGGATGCCCAAGGCACCCCAAGGTAAACTCCAAGGACACCAAAAAGCCTAAGGTTGGGGATGCCCCGGAAGGCATCCCCTCTTTTGTCTTCGTTCATCGGTAACTTTACTTGGAGCTATATTTTTATTCACCACATGATATGTGTTTTCCTTGGAGCATCTTGTATGATTTGAGTCTTTGCTTTTTAGTTTACCACAATCATCCTTGCTGTACACACCTTTTGACAGAGACACACATGAATCGGAATTTATTAGAATACTCTATGTGCTTCACTTATATCTTTTGAGCTATATAGTTTTTGCTCTAGTGCTTCACATATATCTTTTAGAGCATGGTGGTGGTTTTATTTTATAGAAATAATTGATCTCTCATGCTTCACTTATATTATTTTGAGAGTCCTTTATAACAAGATGGAAATTTACTTTTAGGCATAATAAAAACTTTCATATAAGTGCATTGAATACTATGAGAAGTTTGATACTCGATAATTGTTTCGAGATATGGAGATGGTGATATTAGAGTCATGCTAGTTGAGTACTTCTGAATTTGAGAAATACTTGTGTTGAAGTTTGTGAGTCCCGTAGCATGCACGTATGGTGAACCATTATGTGATGAAGTTGGAGCATGATTTATTTATTGATTGCCTTCCTTATGAGTGGCGGTCGGGGACGAGCGATGGTATTTTCCTACCAATCTATCCCCCTAGGAGCATGCGTGTAGTACTTTGTTTCGATAACTAATAGATTTTTGCAATAAGTATTTGAGTTCTTTATGACTAACGCTGATTCCATGGATTATACGCACCCTCACCTTTCCACATTTGCTAGCCTCTCTAGTACCGCGCAACTTTCGCTGGTACCATAAACCCACCATATACCTTCCTCAAAACAGCCACCATACCTACCTATTATGGCATTTCCATAGCCATTCCGAGATATATTGCCATGCAACTTTCCGCCATTCCGTTTGTTATGACACGCTTCATCATTGTCATATTTCCATGCATGATCATGTAGTTGACATCGTATTTGTGGCAAAGCTACCATTCATAATTTTTTCATACATGTCACTCTTGATTCATTGCATATCCCAGTACACCGCCGGAGGCATTCACATAGAGTCGTATTTTGTTCTAATTATTGAGTTGTAATTCTTGAGTTGTAAGTAAAAAGAAGTGTGATGATCATCATTATTAGAGCATTGTCCTAGTGAGGAAAGGATGTTGGAGACTATGATTCCCCCACAAGTCGGGATGAGACTCCAGATGAAAAATAATAATAATAAAAAGAGGCCACAAAGAAAAAAAGAAGAAAGAAGGCCCGAATAAAAAATTAGAGAAAAAGAGAGAAGGGACAATGTTACTATCCTTTTTCCACACTTTTGCTTCAAAGTAGCACCATGATCTTCATGATAGAGAGTCTCCTATGTCACTTTCATAAACTAGTGGGAATTTTACATTATAGAACTTGGCTTGTATATTCCAATGATGGGCTTCCTCAAATTGCCCTAGGTCTTTGTGAGAAAGCAAGTTGGATGCACACCCACTTAGTTTCTTTTGTTGAGCTTTCGTACACTTATAGCTCTAGTTCATCCATTGCATGGCAATACCTACTTACTCACATTGATATCTATTTATGGGCATCTCCATAGCCCATTGATATGCCTAGTTGATGTGAGACTATCTTCTCCTATTTGTCTTCTCCACAACCACCATTCTATTCCACCTATAGTGCTATATCCATGGCTCACACTCATGTATTGCGCGAAAATTGAAAAAGTTTGAGAACATCAAAAGTTTGAAACAATTGCTTGGCTTGTCATCGAGGTTGTGCATGATTTAATAGTTTGTGTGCTGAAGATGGAGCATAGCCAGACTATATGATTTTGTAGGGATAACTTTCTTTAGCCATGTCATTTTGAGAAGACATGATTGCTTAGTTAGTATGGTTGAAGTATTATTATTTCTATGTCAATATTAAACTTTTATCATGAATCTTTCGGATCTGAACATTCATGCCACAGTAAAGAAAAATTACATTGAGAAATATGTTAGGATGCATTCCACATCAAAAATTCTGTTTTTATCATTTACCTACTCGAGGACGAGCAGGAATTAAGCTTGGGGATGCTTGATACGTTGGATAATTTTTTATTGTTCCATGCTATTATATTATCTATTTTGGATGTTAATGGGCTTATTTTTACACTTTTATATTATTTTTGGGACTCACCTATTAACCAGAGGCCCAGCCCAAATTGCTGTTTTTTGCCTATTTCAGTGTTTCGCCGAAAAGGAATATCGAACGGACTACAAACGGAATGAAACCTTCGGGAGTGTTATTTTTGGAACAAACGTGATCCAGGGGACTTGGAGTGGACGTCAAGAAACAATCAAGGAGGCCATGCGGCAGGGGACGCGCCTACCCCCTAGGCGCGCCCTCCACCCTCGTGGGCCCCTTGTTGCTCCATTCCTCCTATATATATCGATATACCCCGAGAACATCCATGAGCACCACGAAACCCAATTTCCACCGCCGCAACCTTCTGTACCATAGAGATCCCATCTTGGGGCCTTTTCTGGAGCTCCGTTGAAGGAGGCATTGATCACGGAGGGCCTCGACATCAACTCCATGGCCCCTCCTATGATGTGTGAGTAGTTTACTTCCGACCTTTGGGTCCATAGATAGTAGCTAGATGGATTCTTCTCTCTCTTTGGGTCTCAATACAAAGTTCTCCTCGATTCTCTTGAAGATCTATTCAATGTAATCTTCTTTTGCGGTGTGTTTGTCGAGATCCGATGAATTGTGGGTTCATGATCAAGTTTATCTATGAACAATATTGAATGTTCTCTGGATTCTTTTATCTATGATTGGTTTATCTTTGCAAGTCTCTTAGAATTAGCAGTTTGGTTTGGCCTACTAGATTGATCTTTCTTGCAATGGGAGAAGTGCTTAGCTTTGGGTTCAATCTTACGGTGCTCAATCCCAGTGACAGAAAGGGAAACGACACATATTGTCTTGTTGCCATCAAGGATAAAAAGATGGGGTTTATATCATATTGCATGAGTTTATCCCTCTACATCATGTCATCTTGCTTAAGGCGTTACTCTGTTCTTATGAACTTAATACTCTAGATGCATGCTGGATAGCGGTCGATGTGTGGAGTAATAGTAGTAGATGCAGGCAGGAGTCGGTCTACTTGTCACGGATGTGATGCCTATATACATGATCATACCTAGATATTCTCATAATTATTCGCTTTTCTATCAATTGCTCGACAGTAATTTGTTCACCCACCATAATACTTATGCTATCTTGAGAGAAGCCACTAGTGAAACCTATGGCCCCCGGGTCTATTCTCCATCATACAAGTTTCCAATCTATTTTATTTTGCAATCTTTACTTTCAATCTATAACATAAAAATACCAAAAATATTTATCTTATTATTACCATTATCTCTATCAGATCTCACTGTTGCAAGTGGCCGTGAAGGGATTGACAACCCCTTTATCGTTGTTGGTTGCGAGGTTATTATTTGTTGGTGTAGGTACATGGTGACTCGCGCGTGGTTTTTTACTGGATTGATACCTTGGTTCTCGAAAACTGAGGGAAATACTTACGCTGCTTTACTGCATCACCCTTTCCTTTTTAAGGAAAAACCAACGCAGTGCTCAAGAGGTAGCAGCCTCCGCTTGTTGGCGCCTCATTCTCAACTATGTCGGCGGCGACGGAAACCTCTGTCTCCATGTTCACGTTGTGCTCCGGTGCTTCACCAGCCCGGCATCGCCACTCCCTCCGATGGGGCGCTTCGGCGGCATCCTTGTACACTGATGGCTTTGAGGATTTAGAGCGGCGTCGAGGATGCGGGCGGAGAGAGAGGATTGTGTGTGTGGCAAGGATGGGGGGGGGGGTGCGGCCGCTTCGGCGACGCCATTAATATAGACCAATGGGAGCGAGGCGGGCGATGGTCCAAGGCTGTCTCGCTTCCCGGTGGGAACGACTGCTTAATCTCTATGAATGAAATCTATGATTAATTACTGAATTTTAGTTGCAAAAAACAGATAGTGCTATTGATTTTTAGCTGCATATTTTGACAAATAGAAATGTCTATTGGCTTAGCGCCGAAGTCTGGCTTTAATTGGCGTACCGTAATCTAAATTGTTTGCATTGAAGAGATGCACAGATCCTGCGTTGAACAGCTTGTACGCTTCCCGGTGAGCCTGCGCACCGGACCGCGCTCGCACGCCTCCCGTTCAGTCAAGCAGCTATCCACATGGCACCTCCTATATCCATTAAAACCTAGACACGTGGCATCACGTGAATGGTTAACAGAACGCACACGGTTTGAATTATACAAACGTTTGAGATATTAAAGTGGTAGCTATTTTTTTCAAAATGCCTTTGTTGGCTGTCATTATTCGAGTGTGCCTTCTCTCAAAATGGACACAAAAAATACCACAGCATGTCGAGTACCATTCCATGATAGCATGACAACTTTCATGAATTTCAAATGAGTTCTAGATTTACTAGAATTTAAAAACAAAGTATCTCAACATTTTGCCGACAATCAACGGTGCCTTGGTGTTTGAAATTCATTCCCATTTCTTGCATGGGACCTAAGCATGCACCCAAGGACACATAATTGATTTTTCAACCAATTTATATGCAATGGTATATGTGCATGTATTTCAAATTTTAATTATGCGCATAAAATGCCTAGAAAACCCAGTTAATGTGTAAAAATGCACAAAAGAACCCCGAAAATTCCAAAACTTAACACAACACTCCTCTTGTTCTATGTTCGCACTAGAAATTTTTTGAAAGCAATAAGAGGCAACAGATATCGTTCCGTCCCAAAAGGTGGCACGTTCCCTACCGAAACCCTCACACTTGTTGTGAGAAGCTCTGCTTTGTGAGAAGCTTATACCCAAACCTGTCCCAAATGGGACAAATTTTATAGCACGTCATGTTGATGCTGCTCCATGGTAGCATGCCGAGTTTCATGAATTTTAGACAAGTTTTGGATTTACCAGAATTAAAAAACCAGGCATCTCAACGTTTTGCTAGCAATCAATAGTGCACTGGTGTTTGAATTTCATTCCCATTTCTTGCATTGGACCTAGAAATTCAGCCAAGGACACACATGTGATTTTTCAACGAACTTTGGTGCGCTGGAGCATGTGCTTGTAGTTCAAATTTGAGTTATGCACATAAAATGCCCAAAAATCCAATTAATGTATAAAAAAGGCCAAACGAACCCAGAAAAATTCCAGGATTAAACACAACACTCCTGTTGTTCTATGTTGACACTAGAAATTTTTTGAGAGCAATAAGAGGCAACGAATATCGTTCCGTCCCCACAGGTAGCGCGTTCCCTACCAAAAATATCATGCTTGTTGTGAGAAGCTCTAGTTTGTGAGAAGCTTATACCCAAACCTGCCCCAAATAGGACAATGTTTTTACCACTGCATGTAGATGCCGCTCCATGATAGCATGGCAAGTTTCATGAATTTTAGACAAGTTTTGGATTTACTAGAATTTAAAAACGAGGCACCTCAACGTTTTGCCAGCAATCAACAATGCCCTGGTGTTCAAAATTCATTCCCATTTCTTGCATGAGACCTAAGCATGCACCCAAGGACACACATGTGATTTTTCAAGCAACTTTGGTGCACTGGAGCATGTGCTTGTAGTTCAAATTTGATTTATGCACATAAAATGCCTAGAAAACCTAGTTAATGTATAGAAAAAGCCAAACGAACCCTGAAAAATTCTAAGATTAAACCCAACACTCCTGTTTTTCTATGTTGACACTAGAAATTTTTTGAAAGCAATAAGAGGCAACGGATATCGTTCCGTCCCCAAATGTGGCACGTTCCCTACCGAAACCATCACGCTTGTTGTGGGAAGCTCTGGTTTGTGAGAAGCTTATACCCAAGCATGCCCCAAATGGGACAAAAAATTTACCATGATATGTTGATGCCGCTCCATGATAGCATGCCAAGTTTCATCAATTTCAGATGCATTTTGGATTTACTAGAATTGAAAAACCAGGTATCTCAATGTTTTGTTGGCAATTAACAGTGCCCAGGTGTTTGAAATTCATTCCCATTTCTTGCATGGGACCTAAGCATGCACCCAAGGACACATATTTGATTTTTCAACCAATTTGTATACACTGGAGCATGTGCATGTATTTCAAATTTGAATTATGTGCATAAAATGCCTAGAAAACCCAGTTAACGTAAAAAAATGTCCAAACGAATCCCGAAAAATTCGAAAACGTAACACAACACTCCTGTTCTTCTATGTTGGGACTAGCAAATTTTTGAAACCAATAAGAGGTAAGGAATATTGTTTCGTCCCCAAAGGTGGCGCGTTCCGTACAGAAACCATCACGCTTGTTGTGAGAAGCTCTGGTTTGTGACAAGCTTATCCCCAATCCTGCCCCAAATGGGACAAATTTTTTACCAGGACATGTTGATGCCGCTCCATGATAGCATGCCAAGTTTCATCAATTTAAGACAAGTTTTGGATTTACTAGAATATAAAAACCAGGTATCTCAACGTTTTGCCGACAAGCAACATTGCCCTGGTGTTTGAAATTCATCCCCATTTCTTGCATGGGACCTAGGCATGCACCCAAGGACACAGATTTGATTTTTCAACCAATTTGTATGCAATGGAGCATGTGCATGTATTTGAAATTTGAATTATGCACATAAAATGCCTAGAAAACCCAGTTAATGTATAAAATATCCAAACAAACCCCGAAAAATTCCAAAACTTAACACAACACTCCAGTTGTTCTATGTTGGCACTATAAATTTTTTGAAAGCAATAAGAGGCAACGGATATCGTTTCGTTCCCAAAGGTGGCACGTTCCGTACCGAAACCATCACGCTTGTTGTGAGAAGCTCTGGTTTGTGAGAAGCTTATACCCAAACCTGTCCGCAAATGGGACAATTTTTTTTACCACGGCATGCTCATGCCGCTCCATGATACAATGCCAAGTTTCATCAATTTCAGACGAGTTTTGGATTTACTAGAATTTAAAAACCAGGCATCTCAATGTCTTCCCGGCAATGAATACTGCCCGGTGTTTGAATTTCATTCCCGTTTCTTGCATGGGACCTAGAAATTCACCCAAGGACACACATGTGATTTTTCAACCAACTTTGGTGCACTGGAGCATGTGCTTGTAGTTCAACTTTGAATTATGCACATAAAATGCCTAGAAACCCAATTAATGAATAGAAAAGGCCAAACGAACCCCGAAAAATTCCAAGATTAAACACAACACTCATGTTGTTCTATGTTGACACTAGAATTTTTTTGAAAGCAATAAGAGGCAACGGATATCGTTCTGTCCCCAAAGGTGGCACGTTCCCTACCGAAACCATGACGCTTGTTGTGAGAAGCTTATACCCAAACCTGCCCCAAACGGGACAAATTTTTTACCATGGCATGTTGATGCTTCTCCATGATATCATGCCAAGTTTCATGAATTCCAGACGAGTTTTGGATTTACTAGGATTTAAAAACCAGGCATCTCAACATTTTGCCAACAATCAATAATGCCATGGTGTTTGAATTTCATCCCCATCTCTTGCATGGGACCTAGAAATTCACCCAAGGACACACATGTGATTTTTCAACTAACTTTGGTGCACTGGAGCATGTGCTTGTAGTTCAAATTTGAATTATGCATATAAAATGCCTAGAAAACCAGTTAATATATAGAAAAGGCCAAACGAACCCCGAAAAATTCCAAGATTAAACACAATACTCATGTTGTTCTATGTGACACTAGAATATTTATCAAAGCAATAAGAGCTAACGGATATCGTTCCGTCCCCAAAGGTGGCATGTTCCCTACCGAAACCATCATGCTTGTTGTGGGAAGCTCTGGTTTGTGAAAAGGTTATACCCGAACCTGCCCCAAATGGGACAAAATATTTACCACGGCATGTTGTTGCCGCTCCATGATAGCATGCCAAGTTTCATGAATTTCAGACGAGTATTGGATTTACTAGAATTTAAAAAACCAGGCATCTCAATGGTTTGCCGGCAATCAACAGTGCCCTGGTATTCGAAATTCATTCCCATTTCTTGCATGGGACCTAAGCATGCACCCAAGGACACACATGTGATTTTTCAACCAACTTTGGTGCACTGGAGCATGTGCTTGTAGTTCAAATTTGATTTATGCACATAAAATGCCTAGAAAACCCAGTTAATGTATTAAAAAAGCCAAACGAACCCCGAAAAATTCCAAGATTAAACACAACAGTCCTGTTGTTCTATGTTGACACTAGAATTTTTTTGAAAGCAATAAGAGGCAACGGATATTATTCCGTCCCCAAAGGTGTCACGTTCCCTACCGAAACCTTCACGCTTGTTGTGGGAAGCTCTGGTTTGTGAGAATCTTATACCCAAACCAGCCCCAAATGGGACAAAATATTTATCACAGCATGTTGATGGCGCTCCATGATAGCATGCCAAGTTTCATGAATTTCAGATGAGTTTTGGATTTCCTAGAATTTAAAAACCTAGCATCTCAATGTTCTATCGGGAATCAATAGTGCCATGGTGTTTGAAATTCATTCCCATTTCTTGCATGGGACCTAAGCATGCACCCAAGGAAACATATTTGATTTTTCAACCAATTTGTATGCACTAGAGCTCGTGCATGTATTTCAAATTTGAATTATGCACATAAAATGTCTAGAAAACCTAGTTAATGTATAAAAATGTCCAAATGAACCCCGAAAAATTCCAAAACTTAACACAACACTCCCGGTGTTCTATGTTGGCACTAGAAATTTTTTGAAAGAAATAAGAGGCAACGGATATCGTTTCGTCCCCAAAGGTGGCATGTTCCGTACCGAAGCCATCACACTTGTTGTGAGAAGCTCTGGTTTGTGAGAAGCTTATACCCAAACCTGCCCCAAATGGGACAAATTTTTACCACGGCATGTTGATGCCGCTCCATGATAGCATGCCAAGTTTCATGAATTTCAGACATGTTTTGGATTTACTACAATATAAAAACCAGGTATCTCAACATTTTTCCAGCAAGCAACAGTGCCCTGGTGTTTGAAATTCATGCCCATTTCTTGCATGGGACCTAAGCATGCACCCAAGGACACATATTTGATTTTTCATCCAATTTGTATGCACTGGAGCATGTGCATGTATTTCAAATTTGAATTATGCACATAAAATGCCTAGAGAACCCAGTTAATGTATAAAAATGTCCAAACGAACCCCGAAAAATTTCAAAACTTAACACAACACTCCTGTTGTTCTATGTTGGCACTAGAAAATTTTTGAAAGCAATAAGAGGCAGCGGATATCGTTTAGTCCCCAAAGGTGGCACATTCCGTACCGAAACCATCACGCTTCTGGTGAGAAGCTCTAGTCTGTGAGAAGCTTATACCCGAACCTGTCCCCAAATGGGATTTTTTTTTACCATGACATGTTGATGCCGCTCCATGATACCATGCCAAATTTCATGACTTTCAGATGAGTTTTGGATTTACTAGAATTTAAAAACCAGGTATCTCAATGTTTTGCCGGCAATCAACAGTACCTTGGTGTTTGAAATTCATTCCCATTTCTTGCATGGGATCTAAGCATGCACTCAAGGACATAGATTTGATTTTTCAACCAATTTATATGCACCGGAGCACGTGCATGTAGTTTAATTTTGAATTGCACACCTGAAGTGGCTACAAAACTAGTTTAATGTATAAAATGTCCAAATGAATGCTGAATAATTCCAATTGCTTTACGACGCACATATAATTGCATGTTCACTGTAGATAAAAGGTCTAGCAATTCAAACATCATCCATTGCCGCTGTGACCCCATTATGTAATTCAACTCAAGTAGATCTGACACCGTTTATTATCACCAACCGTGTGAGATGTAGTACAAAATATCTTGGAGCAACATCGGTGTATAGTACGCGTATGGCTTACACGAGAAGGTGTGTCGGCTATAGTCCACATCCGGCGTGTCAAGCACACTAGCTCTCTCCCTAAATACTCCTACCTCTGCATCCCTCGCAATCTTGAAAATAGTACTGCCTCGTAATCTCAAAAATATCTATCGCCTGGAAGGTTTTAATGTTTGATACCACACGATTAGTATGTGCGGACCGTGTGCGATGTCTGTTACTCCCGCTCTGCTTCAGTCCCTTGACTCAAATTTTTAGTAGCCCGGCATTTTACTCCCGCCTCTGCATCCCTCGCAATCTCAAAAATAGCTGCTCGCCCTTGATCCAAATTTTCAGTAGCCCCGCCTTGTTACTCCCGCCTAGTAAAATTTTCAGTTCCCGTAGTATTTCCTCAAACACCACCTTGCCCCCCCCTCGCCCCCTCCACACACACCCCAAAACCTCCGCTCACACAGACACACACAAACCCTCGAAACCATTGGTAGGTCGCCTCCATTGACAGTGTCTCCATCCTCAACCTCTGTCTGTGTGCCGGGGAGCTCGAGGAGCCAATGGCCTAAACTAGGTTTATCTCGGCCTTTTCGCCCAACGCCGGTGAGGTGGCCGCCGAGGTGTCCCTTTCGTCCTCCGCGGGCTCGATCCGCTGTCGCTGGTCCCCCGATCCGCCCGCCGCCGCGCCCCTATGCCGGTTCGAGCACTTCCCCATCCTCCCTCGGACCCGGCAGCTGACGAGGTCCTACCTCAGGGTTCGACATCGGCGTTGGGGGACGTGGGTTCCCGAGATTACAGATCGGGAGACCCACACCCGCTGGTGGCTCGGTAGATTCCACACGCCCGAGCTCGCGGCCATGGAGTACGACCGATGGCAGGTCCACTACCACGGCACGGCGGCTAGGCTCAATTTCCCCTTCGACACACGTCCGGTCGACCTTGTTCCACTGGAGCCAGGGGTGAGCTCAGCTATGGCGCGGGAGGACCGCGAGGCGTGGGAGCGCCTCGAGGCCGAGGCTGCCGACGAGGCCTACTTGCAAGAGCTCCGCTGACAGCACCTGGAGCTCATCGAGGCGGAGCGGGCGATCTTTGACAACGCGGAGGGCGGCGAGGTTATCGCGCTCTCCTCCGGTGACGAGGTCTAAGGCAGCGAGGATAGCGGTGCGGAGGGTGGCGAGGTTTTCGCGCTCTCCTCCAATGATGAAGTCGAAGGCAGCGGCGATGGCGGCGCGGACAGCGTTGAGGTGGGCCGCGAGGACGAGGAGATCAATGTCGATGAGTGGAGGTGTGCCTTCCCCAACAACCCCGACGACGGTACTGGCCCAGACCTGGCTCACGGCACACCGTACATGACGAGGAAGGATTGTCTCAACCTCTACTTCGATCGAAAGTAGTTAGCTTAGTTTAAATTTATGTTTTATGTTCGGTTATGCAAAACTATCTATGTTTATGTTTGAATGCATGATACTTTCGGTTGAACCCGCTTTGAACTTGATCAAATTGAAGTTTACAACCTTAAGTTTAGGGGATCAACTAGAAAAGGCCAAAAATTGCTGGAATATGTATGTATATATATATATCCACTAAGGGTTTTAGTCCTTCAACTTTTTAAGGATCGCCTAGAGATGTCCTTATGACTTGTTTATTTCAGTTCTTTACAATGTGATACTCTATATGTGCAACTATTTGCCGTGCAGTTCAATTTCACCAATTACAGTTTCAACAATACCACTATGAATTACGATATTTGGTTGTTGTTAAGGATATTGTAGTTAACATGCCTTTTCATTTTTTAACAATAACTAGTGTACTATAGACCTGCACAATACCACTTTGAATGACTATTTGCCTGTTTTTAAATGTTATGTCTGATGCAGTTAACACACCTTTCCACTTCTTGTTTTGCTTAACTAGCGTGCTTAAGCCTGGACACTAAAGCTATCATTTGTAGATTATGTTGTCTACCATGGATATATTTGGTTGGTGTTTAGCCTGTTGTGTTTAACATGCCTTTATATGTACTCATGTAGGACAATATTCAGAACAATGTTGTTTTCCATCGAGGTTAGTTTCATCGCATTGCTTATATGTACTCACTATTCAGGATATCGGTAGCTAGTACCATATAACATGGGGCTGATAAGGGATTAATCGTTGAATCGGACATTTCACTAAATATATCTGTAACCCATTTATCAGTAGGTTAACTAGGGCCATATTTAATATATTTGAGGCTACATAGCAACATGCATTGTACTGAATGACTAAATATGCAGTCCCAGGCTACATAGCAACAAGGAAGAGTGTTACCTTAATGTTCTGATGATGTCTAGATATACATGTAATAAAATCTTATATAATGGGATGGAGGGAGTGTTGTACTACATCATTTTTCAATTGTTGTTTAGCTTCTAATATTAACTTGGTGCTTTTAGGTACATATATCATTGCCAAAGATCCACACTTCGACCCTTTCTTCATATGGGGCAATGAGATATTCATGAACCAGCATCAAGTGAGGAAACTGGTAAAGATTGTTATTAAAATGGTTCAAAAGATGTCAATCGAACTATTTATTTACACTTTATGCAAGACAACAGTGAACTGCAGGACGGTAAGTAAGAACCCTGTAGCCTTCTTTTTACTGCCCTTAATGAGTTGTGTTAGATGGCAATATCTGAATCTTTTTTCTTTTGCGGTGGATCCTGAAGCAGTTTAGTCAAGATTACCTCTCAAACTACATGATTGGCGTCCGGCCATCACAAGGGGGTGGACTAGAGTCATGCATGCCTTCTGCATCCAGGAGAGCACAATAGGGCCATTCCGCTTCACCTTGTTCAGCAACCGGAATGTCTGCCGCCTCTTTCTTTACCATCTGTAATAGTACAAGTATAGAACCCTGGTTCATCATTCTTTATTTGCTGCTTATGTAATTCTTAAACATATGTACCTATGAATCGAATAATGCATTGGTTGTTTGAACCCAATGGATATGAATAAAGCTATAGCATAGTTTCAAGTTTAAATTAGGTACAATTTTGTATACCAAAAATTAAATTAGGGCTAAATTGCATTGCGCAGGTCATTACAGCACACACGGTTGGTAAAACACAAATGTTTGCAATAAACACCATAATATGAGATGGTTCACAAAGAGGAAACCTGTGCAAGCAAGCACACAGTTGCCGTTTGCAAAGCATGTGTGATGTCACACACTATCACATACGGTGCGGGAAAACTAAATGTGTTTGATTGTCTACCTATCGTACACGGTTTATAATCATGAACTTTTTGTGATGTGCCAAGCATCGTAAAACTCCCGTGCCTGGAATCTGCCTGGAAAGCTCCCGTTCCAGGAATCTGCCTGGTTTTAGGTAAAACCACAAAACTCCGACTGCGATGGCAATGCGAGCACAAATGAGTAGCAAGGATGAAGCGTTTGGGATATTCGAGATATCGGAAACGGTTATATAGGGACAACTGTATGCATTAAGGCTCCCTATCCCTGACGGTTTCTGGGTCGTGTGGGAAGGACCCCCCTATCACCCACACTCACTTGGCGACGGTTCCAAATGCCGTTGTGGAAAGGGGTTAAAATCCGTTTGTATAGCACTGACGCGTACCAGTGTTTGTTCTTTGTGTGTAGGAGCTATTTACGTGGTGTTGCATGGTTCTCCTACTAGTTCGATAACCTTGATCTCATCACTAAGGCAAATACCTACCGTAGTTGTGCTGCATCATCCCTTCCTCTTTGGGGAAATACCGAGGTAGTTCAAGTAGCATCAACGCCCGACAGGTACCGGACGTCCGGATAGAAAAGTTGGACCCGATATCTGGCAACCACCGGTCATCCGGCACAAAGAGATAATAGTGATCTAGTGCAGAAGAAGTGAGGGAAGATGCACACAGAGCGGACATCAGAGAGTGTCGGTCGTCCAGTGTACGGTCGTCTAGAAGGGACGAACTTCCGTTAATTTTAGTACCGGATGACCGGTCACCACCGGACGTCTAGAAGCTGGTCGTTCGAAGGAACCAAAAATCCAAGAATTTCTTTTCTGTGACATGGCACTAGACATCTGGAGAGCACCGGACATCCGGAGCACTGGGAAGCACCGGATGTACGGAGACCTTCCATCGCCCGGAGACCTAGATTTTGAGCAAGTCTTTTGCGAGAACCAGTGATCCCCGCTTAATAGTGCGGGATCCATATACTCAAACAAAAAGGAAAATGGAGAAAGATCTAAGCTTTGTGGCTTGTTTCTCCTTCCTTTGAGTATCTTGGATATGTCTGTTTTTAACCACACTAATATCTTGCGGGAACAATACCTGAGATGCACTTGACATAATTGATTAGTTCCCTGTATGTATATTGTCAACAACTATCAAAATAAGATTAAGGGCATGATTGCACTTTCAATCTCCCCCTTTTTGATTAGTTCCCTGTATGTATATTGTCAACAACATACATATAGCTCTCAAAATAAATAGACTTATGAAGCTTATGAGAGAATTGTAAACGAGCTCCCCCTTATTGTATGCATAGTGAAACTAAATATGGTCATGAGCTCATAATGACTTGATAAAAGGCTCACAGGACAATTCATAGCACTAAAAGGTATCATACAAATAATACACCATAGAGCTCATCTCAACATATATAGATAGCATAATGTTAGGAACCCATATATCACAGCCTAGGAGTCTCCAACCTCCAAGAGTAATGAGATCAAGGGAACCACTCAAAACTTACTCAAATCACGAATTCCTTTGGTTGAGAGGAGGAGAGAGAAATGATATATCTTTTGATGGGAACAATTGTCGGATTACGGGTTCCGGCTAAACCCTTGAGTTTCGAACACTGGGGTGCGCACGAAGATCTCTCCCCCCTAGCTCACACTCTCGCAACGATCTCAAAGCCTAGCTCACCGAACCCGAGGAACAAGGGACACAAGAGTTTATACTTGTTCGGGCCACCGATGTGGTGTAATACCCTACTCCAGTGTGGTGTGGTGGATCGCCTTGTAGGCTGAGGATGAACAAGTACAACGGAAGAACAGCCTCCTGAGGAGAGGTGTTCTTGAGCTCGGCGAGCTTGTATGTGTGTGGGTGGTCTCAATGATCTCTCCCTCCTATGTTGGAATGGATCCAATCCAAGGTCAGATGATCCCCCCTATGGTGGTGGCTATTCCTATTTATAGAGGCCCCAGTCCTCTTCCCAAATATTAGGCGGGAAGGGATCCCACAACGGGCAATTTGAAGGGGGACAACTAGTACAAGTTATTCTGACAAAAGGTGGTCTTCGCCTACCAAAGTCTCTGGTGGTGACGCCATCGTGGGCTTCGTGATGACCTCCGTCCTGCCGTCCTACTAGTCTTGGTCTCGTTGCACCAATATGGAAACATTTGCCTGATGCCTCGGGACTCCTCGTCTGCACCTGTCTCTTTAGCACCAAAGAGGCAACTGGTACTCTGCGCCCGCTGGCGCCCGCTTGGCCTTGGTCATCATGGCTCACGTCATGGAAACCTCACGAGGTGTCACTCTCCTTGATCTCTCCACTCCTCGCGAGCCAGCCTAGTGAGGCTACCCTTGAGGAGGCCTTGTGTCGTCCGCCTCACGTTGCTTGGCCCCTCACGAGGGTCTTGAGTGTTAGTTGATGAAGATGGGCCGTACCAGGCCGCCGGTGGAGCCACGCCCTGGGCCGCAGGCAAGCAAGTCTGGGGACCCCCATTCCTAGGATGCCGACAGTAGCCCCTGGGACCAAGGCGCGCTCATACTTGGCTTCACGGCAAAGTCAAGGGTCAAGTGCGGAGCGTCGTGGGCCCCAATAGCCCGCAACTTTGATTGACGCGTGGAGATTGACAGGACGTGGGTGTCCCCGCTTCCCCATGCTGCCTCGGCAACCGCCTGACTTGATGAGTCCTTGTTGCATGCATAGAAAGGTCATCATTACCTTAGATCATGGAGGCCGGCGGTTGGCCTCCTCCTGGCTATGAATGGGAAGGGGGGCGGAGACCCCTTCACCCATCACTTCCTCCGCTCCTCCTGCTTCCTCTTCTTCCTTGCTGCGCCGCCTTGCAGCGGCACCCATGGCACCGATTCAGAGGTTCTCCGCTGTTGAAAAGGGGAAAGCTCCCCGCGAAGAGTTGGGGCCACTCCCGCCGAAAAAGAGGCTAGCTCGCTCGTGTGATGTCGTCGTGAGGCCGAAAGTGATGAGACCTTGGCACGAACGGCCTCCCCCCGGCTACCCGCTACCTTTGTACGCCCAGGCAGAGGGCTCCGGAGGAGGAGGCAAGGACTGACGCCCTTCGCGCCACGGCCGCAGTGGCCGTGCAATGGTGGCGCGTGCTGCCGCACCGCGAACCCACGACGAGAGCTCCTCGCATGAACTCGTGGTGTCGGCGGTGATGCCACCGTGCACGTGGATCCAATTCCCATTGTTCTTCACCGAAGAGATGCCGCCGAGGGGGCCACTAGAGTTGTGGCTGCAGCACGCTGGGTGCGACACCCCGGCGACGGGGGCGGAGGTTGAGGTCGTCTCCCCAGGCAAGGTCTTCATGACCCGCGGATGGGGTGAGGTCGCTCGCGTCTGCCACGCGGAGGGTGCGCTCGCCATCCATTTCAAGTACGACGGTGCCTCCACGTTGTTCTTCTAGGTCTTCGACGAGGAGGGAATCGCCTGGAATGTTGCCCTAGAGGGGGCTGCCAGGACAGTACGGCGGCAGGCGCTCAGCCCGCCCTTGGACCCACTGACAGCTCCTCCAGCAGCAGCAGCGGCTCCTGGGGGTCCAGCGACTCTCCCGAGCCCGACGAGACTCCGGAGATGAGCGATGACAGCTACATGCCCCCGAGCTCTTGCCGTGCCCGGAGCGTAGACGCGGCGTCTTCGCATCGCAGCCGTTGATCTGGATGGGGTTGGCGTCGGCCTCCCATGGCCCACTTGTCACACCCTAGCTAGTTCAAGCATTAGAGTGTGCATCATGTTTAAATTCCTTTTAAATTTGAAATGGGGATGACAGAACCCCCAGCACCCCCCCATGGAACAACTAGGGTTTACTAAAAACTTTTTCAATGAACCTGAAATGCCCTTCTAAAAAGCCCACCCTTTTTGTTTTGGGTTAAAACCTTTGAGAAAAATGGTGCATAGTTTTTCTAGGACATCTAAGGTCATTGGATTAATCCTTATGGTATTTGCATTTGGGCATTTAAATGCTATAAAATATTTTAAATGCTCAAATAATCATAAACTAAAATGTTTGCTGCTGGATATATTCTAAGCAGTGGCCATGATTAATTTTATGATTTATGGTAATGCCCTGGCATTTTTAATAAAGCCCTGAAGTTACAGAAATAATAAATAAATAAAAAAACAGAAAAGGAGAGCAAGAACAGGAACTTACCTGGCGCAGCCCACCAGCCCACCCGGCTCGGCCCAGTCCACTGGCTTATGCGAGTCGTCCTCCTCCTCTCGCCAGGAGGACGAGGAGTGCGTGTCCAGTGCCCGCGGCCACACGCCGGCCACCTCCTGCTTCTGCCGACGCCCTAGAGGCGTCTACGAGTGCCACGCCGACCACCACGTCTCCCTCTCTTTCTTCCCACTCTCCCCATGGCCTCTCCCCCTCTCTGGCTCTCTCCCCATCTTCCTGCCGAGCGCAGCCGTCGCCGCCGACAAGCTTCACCGCAGCCACCGCCGTCCATTCGTTGCCCCGACATGCCTGGAAGCTCCGCGGACGTCGACTACATCAAGTAGGCCGAGCCCCGAGCGCTCGCTCGCCCCGGAGACGCTGCACCGAGCTCGTTCTCAACTCCGGCCACCGGAGATCCCCTTCGCCGCCCCGCTCGCTCCAGCCCTTCCTCGAGCTTGCCGTTCGTTCCCCTGCAACCGCTGTGAGCTCCGCCACCGTTTCCCCCTCTCCCCGCGGTCGTCCGCGTCCTCTAACAACCTCTGCCATCAAAGCCGAAGCTCGCCGCCACCACCGCACGTCGCCGTCGTGGCCATAGCCACGTTGGGATGCCACCGAGCACGCCTTCGTCTTCCACACACTCGCAGGAGCCCGTAGCACCCCCGCACGCCCCTCGCCGTGCCCCCTAGCGACTAGCTCGACCTCACCCGAGCTCCGGCCGCCGCCAAACTCGTCGCCGGTGACGTTTCCGACCACCCCAGCTCCACCCACTGCCACCACTCGACGCGGCTTCCTCCCCGCATCACGTAGATAGTCTCCGCCGCCCATTTGGTCGCTGAAGTGCAAATCCCACACTGGTCCGCCGCGTATGGCCTCGCCGGCGGCTAGACACCGGCGAGTTTGACTCTGTTTGACCCCTGTGTGGGCCCAGGTTGACCCCCCCTGAGTCTATGACAAGTGGGGCCGGTCTGCTAATTAGTTTAGGATTAGTTTTAACTAAATTTAATTAGTTTAGTCACTGACATGTGGGCCCAGGCCCCACTGACAGCTAATTAGTGTTAATTAAATTCTGTTAATTAGTTGTGACACTGACAGACAGGGCCCACCAGTCAGGTTTGACCTGGCCGACCC
Source organism: Triticum dicoccoides (assembly GCF_002162155.2). Classification (NCBI taxonomy): domain Eukaryota; kingdom Viridiplantae; phylum Streptophyta; class Magnoliopsida; order Poales; family Poaceae; genus Triticum; species Triticum dicoccoides. The sequence goes on along the minus strand of NC_041380.1, from coordinate 277,846,456 downwards.
AGTTGACCCGCTGACATCACACCTATGTCATGCTGATGCATTAATTCAATTACTGGATTTATTCTTTAATAGGAAATTCCAGAAAATAGCCAAAACTTCTAAATATCATAGAAAATCAACCATAGCTCCAAATCAAACAAGTTATATATGAAAAATGATCAGAAAAATTCAATCTATCCATCTGTAATTGTTTCATGCATGACAAAACAAGTTAAACTTGCTGTTTAAGTAGAATAAGAAAATGCACTAATAAGGCCATGTTAAATGAGCTAACATTTGAATCTTTGATTCAAGTGAGTTCATTCCATCCTGTTTTAGCTTGCATTAGGCCAAGACACATTCATTTTGCCATGTCATAGCATGCATCATACTGTTGCATATTGTCATGTGTTGATTATGTTCGGTGTATCTTTTGTGGTAGGTTCTGCCTCCGAGGATAACCCCGAGTATCCGTCTGAAGGGCAGTACCCTACTACCACTACAACAGGCAAGCAACCATTGATCATTCCGATACAAACCCATGTTCTCGCTTTTGCTCTTGTTTACCACATTAAGACAATGCGATTCAAACTGCTGTGTGCTACGGTAGTTGAACCCTTTTCCTCTGCATGACCTGTCATTGCCACAGTAACTAGATCAAACCCACTAGCATGTGTAGGAGTTGATTGAGCCATGTATGTGTTTCCTACCTTGCTATGCCTGCTATGCTTAGAGTTGTGTCAGGTGTGGTCCATCTGGGTGATGGGCTAGAGTGAAATGGTTATATCGGTAATGTGAGGGATGTGATGAACATGATTTGGTAAAGGTATCGATGAGAGGCCATGTAGGAGTACATGGTGGGTTGTTTCATTGAGGCCGTCCATAAGAACTGAGATCTGTATGTGTGATTTAAGATGCAGTTACTACCATACGTTGGGCCCGAAACCAATGGACCCTCTCGGCTTCTTAATCACCCTAGTACTCTGTCCAGGAGTTGCAAATAGTTTCTGGTGTTTGTAGGTTATGTGTTGGCGGCCGTGCGTAGCGCTGACCCTAGGGGTGGGCTATGTTGCGGTAGATACACCGTGGCCGGGTATGCCGGGCGCCCGTTTGGCGTCTCGGGACCCTGTTCACATCGTTCGGGGCCGTATGTGGAAACCTCGGCTGGACTCCCTGCGGATGGAACCTGGATAGGCGATAAACCTGGACTAGGGACTTAAGTGTTTAGGTAGGCCATGGGGGACACCCTCGTTGGGCTTCCGCTTGAAGGTTGCCGAGTACATGTCGTGTAAGCGGCGGTAAGTGGTGAAAGCATGTATGAAGAAGTATACCCCTGCAGGGTTAACATCATCTATTCCAATAGCCGCGTCCGCGGTAAAGGACTACTTGGTTGCCTATACAGTTCATAGACAAGTTAATGGTTACTACTAAAAGACTCAAGATAAGTGTGAGTACCGAGGATGGCCCTCTCGTAGGATGACGAGGGAGGATCCCCGGTGGAGTATTGTGTTGGTGAGTAGTGGACTCGTGTGCGAAAACTATTTTATTAGTGGAGTTACGTAGGATAGCCTAGCCAAGAGTCAAAGCTGGCTTGCTGCAATAACCCCACCACCTTCTTGAGAATGAGCATGTATATTAGGTTCTGATGTAAGACTTGTTGAGTACCTTATACTCATGTTTGCTTATTTATTGTTTTCAGATGACAACACTGCCCCCTCCGATGGGTTTTATGTAGACCTTGATGTCGACGAGTGACTAGCCACCCAGGTGGTGATCCTGGCCATGGAGGGCCCTATGTAGATAGACAGACTTCGGAAGCCTTCTTGCTTTCTAGTGTCTGTACTCAGACTATTTACTTCCAGTTGTGCTTGTATGCTTGTACGACTTGAGTGTCGGGTCATGTGACCCCTACCTGTATGAACATGTTATGTATGGCTCTCTGGAGCCTTTAAATAAAGTACTTGAGTTGTAGAGTTTTGTTGTGATGCCATGTTGTATGTACTCATATCAGGCATATTGTATGTATGATTGAAATGCTTGGTATGAGTGGGATCCGACAATCTAGTTGTTTATCCTTGGTAGCCTTTCTTATGGGGAAATGTAGTCTAGTGTTCCTCGAGCCATAGTAGTCCGCTACAGCCCGGTTCACCGGAGTCTTGCTAGCCCAGCACTACTGCTCAGGACACTTGACTGGTCGGCATGTGTTTCACTTCATTCCTATGTCTGTCCCTTCGGGGAAATGTCACGCGGTGACATCCGGAGTCCTACCTAGCCTGCTATAGCCCGGGTTCCCCGGAGTCCTGTTAGCCCAGTGCTACAGCCCGGATTCACTCGCTGATGACCGACATGCTCGATGTGATTCACGTATGCCTGTCTCCATAGGTCTGTGCCGCTTTGGGTTCACAACTAGCCATGTCGGCCCGGGTTCTCTGTCATATGGATGCTAGCGACAATATCATATACGTGAGCCAAAAGGCGCAAACGGTCCCGGGCCATGGTAAGGCGACACCCGTGGGATACCGTGCGTGAGGCCGCAATGTGATATGAGGTGTTACCGGCTAGATCGATGTGACTTGGAATCGGGGTCCTGACACCACTATTGATGATGGCGTCAGCGATGACGCCTGTAGACAGGGCTCCTAGAAACCTTCTTGTTTTGTTCCCTGCGAGGAGTCGAGATGAACCCCATGGGGGCGTGTAAAGGATCGATAATGTCTTTTGTTAATATTTTCCCTATTATGAAGATCTACGACTCCATGTCTTGCTTCGGCTCAGTCCCCCCTTTCCAACCTCGCGGTAGCTTAGTGCTCTACGCCAATAGGTCCCGGCCCCTAGGCAGGCTGCAGCCGTCGCTGGTATGCCAGGTCACGATGCCGTGGTCTAGGCCAGGAGGTGAGCGGCCCGAGGTCCAGTAAGAGCTCCTGAGGCGCAATGCTCAAGAGGTCCCCTTTAACGTGCAAGCAACTACCTGAAGGTAGGAAAGGAAGGTGGCGTTGCTGTAGCAAGGCTGCAAGAGATGGGAATCCTGTGTCGTAGCGCTTGGCTGATCCGAGTGCGAGACTTATCTTAGGGGTCCAAAGTCGATTCCTTGTGCCGCGCCAGCTTCGTGCGTCAACTAGGCCATGCTCGCGTGAGCTTCCCCCTCCTTTCACGTCCTTCTATGTGCTCTGCGTACTCGGGTCCCGGCCCTCGAGCAAGCTCAGCTGCCGCTGGTATGCCAGTTCACGATGCCATGGTCAAGGCCAGGGGGTGAGGGCTAGAGAGCCAGTAAGAGTTCCTGAGTCGCGATGCTCAGCAGCCCCCCTTTAACGTGCAAGCGAATTATGTGAAAAAAGGAGCCCGCGGTGCCGCCTGCCATCAGCCTCCGGAGGTTCCTGCAGGTTAGTGCAAGGGAGGAATATAGGTTGCGACTGCGCTTGCCTGTCTGCCACTGGTCATTCCGCAAGAAGATGAAGGCACTGAGGGCCTGGTGAGGTGACGTGCGTGGGGCGTGCCGCGAGCCAGAGCTCGACCGCTCAGATTTTTCAGCGTTGTAGGGACGGACCCGAGCACAAGCATCGTGCCAGCATGAGTAGACCCCGCTGCGGGATGAGCAGGGAGCCGATGGGCAGCGCGGGTGGCCGCGATGGATAATAGGCAAGCAGGCGATAATCATGAAATGACTCAGGCAGAGAGGCGGGGTAGCTCAAATAGACGCAAGAATGATACATGCCACTGGGATGGACCCGAGTGGCCTGGGGATGATGGAGCTCGAGGGGCGCCCCTAGCAGGGTAAGCTAAAGATGCAAAAGGATACACGTCGCAGGGACAGACCCGTGCGACTTGGGGATAATGCAGCCCGAGGAGCGCCACCAACTAAATGAACTGGAAAGAGTCCCCTGATGACTCCACTAGAGTGATGTTGGAGTAGCCGAAGGGGCGCGCTGAAGGAGTCGTTCCTCATGAGCCGCTAGGGCCCTGAGCCTCAGGAGACTCCGGGGGCTCGGGTGGTTCCTTGAGGACCGTCGCCATCTCCGCCAGGACAGCATGTTGCCTGGCCTCCTGAGCCGCCTGAATGCTCTGTAGGTGGCACTGGAAGGCGGCAGCCACGCTCGGCAAGCCGACAGCATGCGAACATAGCTATGAGGTGGACCCTCGCACCGACCAACATGCAAAGGCCAGAAAGCGCTCTTGAGATGCGGCCCTGTTGAGCCCTGGAATGTCAACGCAGATGCATAGCCCGCCGTCCTCGCCAGGATGGGGAGCTGCGCCGGGTGGTGGGTGGAGGCCACCACGTATTACCCTTGCCTCTTGGATCTCCTGGGTCGCCTTGACGATGAACTCCTGAGCACCGGGCGCTCCTCGCCCCGTGCCCTCCTAAGGGAAACGTGCAACAAAGCACGCCTACACATGGTGCCCGAGTGCCTCCCTCGTGATGTTGGCTAGGTCTGAGGCCCTCCAGAAGAGAGCCCCCGAGCGTTGCCCGAGGAGGGCGCCAAGCGTGCCTTCCTATGCGAGGGAGGGAGGTTCCCCAGACACAGGCGCGGATCCTGAGGTGGTGCCGCTAGAGACGCCGCTCTCATGAGGCCCTGGGAGGAGTAGCTGCTTCTTCTTCTTGGGGAAGGCCTCAGGAGGGTACGAGGTGCCTTCATTGTCGGGGTCTTCGATCGCTGTGGCTTGGAAGGCGCGCTCAAGGGAGCATACCGCATCTCTTTCTTCACAGGGCACCGTGATGACACCATCACTCCCTGGTATCTTGAGGACGTTGTAGCCATGGTGCGTAACTGCCATAAACTTGGCCAATGCTGGATACCCAAGGATGGCGTTGTAGGGCAGACGGATGTGGGCAACGTCAAAGTCGATGAGCTCAGTGCGGTAGTTGTTACGCTGGCCGAAGGTGACAGGGAGGCGGACTTGCCCTATCGTGGTGGTGGAGCCGTCGGTCACTCCTAAGAAAGGCTTGGTTGGCTGAAGCTAATCGTATGGCACTTGAAGGTTGTTGAACGTCTCAACGGAAAGGACATTGAGCCATGCGCCACCGTCGATGAGGGTCTAGGTGACTTGGATGTTGCTGATGATGGGTGAACAAAGCATCGGAAGGACGCTAGCGGTCGCCGCACACTTGAGCTGGTCCCCCGAGCTAAAGGTGCTGGCGCACTTGGACCACCTGAGCGGGTGTGTGGCCTCAAGCCTGGGAAGGGCCGCGTTCACCTCACGAGCAAACTGCTTGAAGATGCGCTGGGAAGCTGGGGCCTGAGCACCGCCCAAGATGCAAGCGATAGCGCATGGCTCCTAGAAGCCCCAGCCCCCTTGTCCTGATGGTGGTCGTCGTTCCTCCTTGGTGGTGGCAGCAGTGGAGGGAGGCCAGCATTGCCCTGAGGACGGTCCTCACGAGGCTGGTCCCTCCAGGTGCCCTCGCGAGGCTGGTCCTGCTAGTGGTCCTCGCGAGGCCGATCGCGCCACTCCTGATGGGGGCCGCGGTCGTCCCAGCGTCCCACACCTCATCCTCCTCCTCGGTCGTAGACCCGGTCATTGCGCTCGGGGCGCCGACCGAAGCGTCCATCTCGAATGCCCCTGAGCTCTTGGCAGTCGTTGGTGTTGTAGTTGTGTACATTGTGGAAGGCGTAGAACGGAGGGCTGCTCTTAGATGTCCCGGGGTGGTCCCGTCCGCGCTTCGCGTCCGACTCCGCCACGAGCACAGCTGCTCCCTTGTGCTTCACGTCCTTGGCCTTGGCTTTCTTCTCTTATGGGTGGCAGCAGGGAACTCGAGGAGGGAGAGGCTCCCCTCCTCAGCTCTTGCGCACTTTGTCGCCATGTTGAACATCTTCAGTGCCGTGCATAGCTCCTCATGGATGGTGAGCTCCTCCTTCATCTTGACGTCGTGGACACCGTCAGAGAACAGTGAGATGATGGCCTCGTCCATCACCTTGGGGATCTTGAGGCAAACGCTGTTGAAGCGTTGGATGTACTTTTGCAGGGTTTCCCCTGGTTGCTGCTTGATGCGTCGTAGGTCACCTCCGGCTGGCGGGCAGTCGTGAGTTCCCTGAAAGTTGGCGACGAAATGCTCGCGCATCTCGCCCCAGGAGGAGATCGATCCCGCGGGCAGGTTCAGGAGCCATGAGCGAGCACCATCCTTGAGAGCCATGGGAAACTAGTTCACCATGACCTTCTCGTCTCCGTTGGCTGCCTCGATGCTCAGCCCGTAGAGCTGCAAGAACTCCATAGGGTCGGGGGTGCCGTCATAGTGCGGACGCAGGTCCGTCTTAAACTTGCCTGGCCAGATGACGATGTGTAGCTCGGGGGTAAAGCCTAGGCAGCCTGCTGTGCTCATCGGAGCCCGTCATGGAGGTGGAGCCTGGTCTTGGTACCCACGCACAGCCACCGCAGGTGGCACGCGGTCTTGACATGGTGGTGCGGGTGGGTGCAGGAGCATTTTCTTGCGGTCGAGGGACCTCATGGCAGCTTCCTTCTTCGCGCGCGGGCACCTGCCGTGGTGGGTCACGCCGAGGGGCCGCGCATCTTGGTGCCAGGACGCCGTCTTGGTGCGGAGGTGGCGGAGGCGCACTGTGAGCCGCGCATCTTGACGCAAGGGCGCTTTCTTGATACGGAGGCGCACCGTGAGCTACGTCGCCCGTGGCTGGAGGTTGGTGAGGCAGCAAGAGGGATGGTGCAGGAGAGCCCCCAGCGGCGTTGACGAGCTCGGCGATGCGGTCCAGCCAGTCCTCGTAGAGGTCGTCGACCGGGTGGTAGCGCAGGAGCTCGCGTGCCATGAACAGTGCGCCCTGCGTGTCCGTGGGTGTGCACGAGCGTGGGAGGATGAGCCGGCCGGAGTCAGCGATGGGGTGGCGGTATGTCCGTCCTGCCGTGAAGAGGGGTGTAGCGATGACGCTTGCTGCAGAGTATGTTGGCAGCGGGTGATGGAGAACGGTGGGAAGGTCCGCCAACGGGCGCCGTCTGAGCGACACGGGCGGCGAGGGCGGCGCGGCGCTCAGCACGGGCTCGGCGAGCGTTAGACATGAATGCGATGGAGCAGTGGAACGCGGATCGACGGAAGAAAAGCTTCAGCGCACCCCTACCTGGCGTGCCAAATGTCGGATTATGGGTTCCGGCTGAACCCTTGAGGTTCGAACACTAGGGTGTGCACGAAGATCTCTCTCCCCCTAGCTCACACTCCCAAACAATCTCAAAGCCTAGCTCGCCGAACCCGAGGAACAAGGGACACAAGAGTTTATACTAGTTCGGGCCACCGATGTGGTGTAATACCCTACTCCAATGTGGTGTGGTGGATTGCCTTTTAGGCTGAGGATGAACAAGTACAAGGGAAGAACAACCTCCTGAGGAGAGGTGTTCTTGAGCTCAGTGAGCTTGTGTGTGTTTGGGTGGTCTCAATGATCTCTCCCTCCTATGGTGGAATGGATCCAATCCAAGGTCAGATGATCCCCCCCCCCTATGGTGATGGCTAGTCCTATTTATAGAGGCCCGAGTCCTCTTCCCAAATATTAGGCGGGAAGGGATCCCACAACGGCCAATTTGAAGGGGGGCAACTGGTACAAGTTTCCTAACAAAAGGTGGTCTTCGCCTGCCAAAGGCTCTGGTGGTGATGCCGGCGTGGGCTCCGTGATGACCTCCGTCCTACCGTCCTGCTGGTCTTGGTCTCGTGGCACCGGTATGGAAACCTTTTCCTAATGCCTCGGGATTCCCCGTCTGCACCTGCCTGTTTAGCACCAAAGAGGCAACTGGTACTCTGTGCCCGCTAGCGCCCGCCTGGCCTTGGTCGTCATGGCTCACGTCACGGAAACCTCACGAGGTGTCCCTCGCCTTGATCTCTCTGCTCCTTGCAAGCCAGCCTAGTGAGGCTGCCCTGAGGAGGCCTTGTGTCATCCGCCTCGCGAGGCTTGGCCCCTCGCGAGGGTCTTGAGTGGTTGTTGATGAAGATGGGCCGTACCAGGCCTCTGGTGGAGCCATGCTCTGGGCCGCAGGCAGGAAAGTCTGGGGACCCCTATTCCCATGACGCCGACAACAACACTCAAGAATCCTCACAAATGCTCTTGAGATCTAGGATTTGGTGAAAGCAAGAGAGAGTGAGAGAGAAAGGTGTTCTTTGAATCTTTGCACGGTGTTGGACTGCTCCCCCATGGACTGGGAAGAGGATATTTATAGTCATGGTGCAAAAATGGCCGTTGGGGGTCACTTATGTTGCACAGACAACGGACGTTCGACAGGTACCGGAAGTCCGGACAGAAAAGTTGGACCGGACGTCCGGCAACCACCGGTCATTCGACACACAGAGATAACAGTGATCTAGTGCAGAAGAAGTGTGGGAAGACGCGCAGCGGACGTCCGAGAGGGTCGGTCGTCCAGTGTACGGTTGTCCGGAAGGAACAGACTTCCGTTGATTTCGGCTCTGTGAAGTGGTACCGGATGGCTGGTCACCACTGGATGTCCGGAAGCCGGTCATCTGAAGGGACCAGAAATCCGAGAATTTCTTTTCTGTGACATGGCACCGGATATCCGGAGGACTGGGAAGCATCGGACGTCAGGACACCTTCGGTCATCCGGACGACAATAGAGGCCTGCTAAGATAGGAACACTATCTAAGAGATTTTATCCTAGATTTTTAGCAAGTCTTTTGTGAGAACTGGTGATCCCCTCTTAATAGTGTAGGATCCGCATACTCAAACAAAAAGGAAAATAGAGAAAGATCTAAGCTTTGTGTCTTGTTTCCCCTTCCTTTGAGTATCTTGGATATGTTAGTTTTTAACCACACTAATATCTTTTGGGAACAAAACCTGAGATGCACTTGACAAAATTGATTAGTTCCCTATATGTATATTGTCAACAACTATCAAAATAAGATTAAGGGCACGATTGCACTTTCAATCTCCCCCTTTTTGGTAGTTGATGACAACATACATATAGCTCTCAAAATAAATTGACTTATGAAGCTTATGAGAGAATTGTAATCGAGCTCCCCCTTATTGTATGCATAGTGAAACTGAATATGGTCATGAGCTCATAATTACTTGATAAAAGGCACATAGGACATTTCATAGCACAGAAAGGTGTCATACAAATAATACACCATACAGCTCATCTCAACATACATAGATAGCATAATGGTGAGAACACATATATCACAGCATAGTGGTTCAACTTAACACATAAGACATAATGGTCCAACGAGCTCAACATAGTGGTTCATCATACATAAATAATAGAGAGGTAAGATAAGTCTATGATAAATCTCCTCCCCCTTGGCATCAAGTAACCAAAAGGGCAAGACACCGTGAAAACCACCACATCCTCAGAGATCATCACTGTCATCGTCGTCGCCATGGGCACCACTTCCTCCCGCCTTGTCAAAGAAGTCAGCCCATTCAGGGCCAGAGGGGAAACCAAAGTCGGAAGGAGGAGCATCAGGAAGGCGCTCATCCTCACTCACATCTGTGGCTCCGGAGGCTCTCAGACGAGCCTTCAAAGAGTTCTTAGAAGAGACCATATGAGTGACCACATCGTGGTTTTGTGAAGATTGGAAGGAGAAGGCCTTCATCATGGCTGAATGGGCCTTCCGAGAAAGCGAGCTATGCGTCCGAAATACCCCGAGTTAGGAGGAGTAGGATGAGACTGAGCAGCAGACCTTCGAGCAGATGCGGATTTCTTGGGACCATAATCGTCTGCCATATGAGGTGGAATGACCCACCACGGATGGACATGAGTCCGAGCAATGGGAAAAGGAGCAATACTCTCAATGAAGGCCTGAAGAAAAGGATCATGAGGAGCCAGACAAATCTCATGCCACAGGAAGTGAGGAATATTGATCTTTTTGTCGGGATGCTCAAAGAGATGATACATGAGACCAATACAATGCCCGTTACAGGAACCCATGTCACCCATCTTGGGATAGATGGTGCGAATGACACACTGATAGATAATGAAAATGGGAGATCGCCAAATAGATACTTGATTGAGAGCTTTTCCCTTTTCCACTTCATCAAGCTCAGTAATATGTTTGAGAAGATAGCCATAGGCCTCAATGTTTTTGGGAGCATGATTTGGGTCAGGTTTATGAATTTTCAAACTAATGTCAGGAAACCCAAGAGCAACAACAAACTGAGCATAAGAGGCGGTGAGCTTGGTGTCAGAAGTCATCCAGGTGATGGTCTTGTCAGGACCAAAGATACACGTGGCATAAAACTGATGAATATCTGCATGATTGTAATCATGGTGAAAAGCAAACAGAGCAGCAAGACCAGAGGACTCAATGAGTACAATGGCTCCCGGATATTTCACGGGGTGAGAACGGATATTCTCTAAGTCAACATAATGATGAGCAGACAACCCCTTAGGAACAATGACTGTGGTGAAAATGTCTGCCTGAACATTGGTACAAAAATGAGAATCCATCGAGTCATGCTCGACAGAGAACTGGTTAACATTGCGACGAAACTTAAGGTTGGCAGGTTTGGATGCTAAGGTGAAATCCTTGATTTCGTGACCTAGAGACGGAGGAGGCTCTAAAGAAATGCGGAGAGCATCACCAGGAGGCTGATTTGGCGGTGGAGAAGGCATGTAGGAGGGCTTCCGTGTTCTAGGCTTGGGAGCATTTAGCCGAACATCAACATACTCTGCCCGTTCTTTGTATTCCATATCTTCTTCAAAGCCAAAGCCTTCAGGTGAAGAAGGATCCTTGTAGATGGGTTGTTTCGTAGCCCGCTTGCATGGATGAAGACGCTCTTGTGAGTCATCCGAGCCACCGCGACGAGACGCAGAAAATCAGCATGAGCAGGGGAAACCCATTACCACAAGGAACCTAGGAAACGGGAAACTGAGAGACTACAAGAGTAAGAATAGGGAATAATATTACCGCGAGCCGACGGGCCCCCAGTATTTTTGTGAGCGGTGTACTTGAATTTCGGCATGGTTTGGTTAGCCACACCTACAGAGGAGTCCACTAGTGAAAAGGGGATCACCACAATGTGTAAGAGCGAATCGACGGGAGGAGATAGAAGACAGGGGAAGTACCAAGCCGAATCAAGGTGAGGGAGGATCGGCAGAGGATCTTCCTGACAGCACAGGACTCCGGCGACGGCGAGGCACTATGGCAGCGACACGACGAAGCCGCCCCTAGGCGGCGCGGTGGCGGATAGAGGAAGAGGATGGTGAAGGTGAGAAAGATTAGGGTAAAGTCCTGGTCAATCCCCTTCCCCGTTTTTATATAGGTCGTGGATTTTACCGGACGACCAACAGACGTCAAACGTCCGGAAGCTGATGAGTGCGCCATATAAGTCAGGTAATGGATGATCGGAGACCCCCGGACGTCCGAGAGTTGGGAGGACTTCTAAGGAACGACGAGAAAATCTGCACAACCACCGGACGTCTGAGAAGTGCCGATCGACCGGTTGCTGTGAGTCACCGGACGTCCGGCATATTTCAGAAATCCGGTGTCAAAAGACAGTGATGACAGAAGGGTATACTAAATTCTTGAGCTTGCTTTGGTTTTTCCTTTGAAGAGTAAAGGGTGATACATCAAAGTAGAGACAAGTATTTCCCTCGAACCAAGGTATCAATCCAGTAGGAGACAACGCACAAATCACCAATACATGCACAAACAATTAAACAACTCGCACCCAACACGATAAAGGGGTTGTCAATCCCTTCACGGCCACTTGCAAAAGTGAGATCTGATAGAGATAGATAAAACTAAACAAACGATAAAGTAAATACTTTTGGGTCTTTTGGTTTATAGATCAGAAAGTAAAAGATTGCAAAATAGTATATCGGAAACTAATATAATGGAAAATAGAAGATCGGAAACTTATATGATGGAAAATAGACTCGGGGGCCATAGGTTTCACTAGAGGCTTCTGTTAAGATAGCAAATAATACGGTGGGTGAACAAATTGTTGTTGAGCAATTCATAGGAAAGTGCAAAGTTATGATGATATCTATGGCAATGCTTATGAAATATTAGGATCACATCCGTGTCAAGTAGACCGAAACGATTCTGCATCTACTACTATTAATCCACACATCGATCAACTCCTGCCTGCATCTAGAGTACTAAGTCCATGAAGAACAGAGTAACGCATTATGTAAGATGACATGATGTAGAGGAATAAACTCAAGCAATATGATGTAAACCCCATCTTTTTATCCTCGATGGCAACAATACAATACGTGCCTTGCTGCCGCTACTGTCACTGGGAAAGGACACCGCAAGATTGAACCCAAAGCTAAGAACTTCTCCCACTTCAAGAAAAACCAATCAAGTTGGCCAAACTAAATCGATAGTTCTAAGAGAATTACAAAGATATCAAATCATGCATAAAAGAATTCAGATAAGATTCAAGTAATATTCATAGATAAGCTGGTCATAAATCAATAATTCATCGGATCTCGACAAACACACCGCAAAAGAAGATTACATCGGATGGATCTCCAAGAGAATCAAAGAGAGAGAAGAAGCCATCTAGCTACTAGCTATGGACCAGTAGGTCTGAGGTAAACTACTGACGCTTCATCGGAAGGGCAATAGAGTTGATGTAGAAGCCCACCGTGATCGAATCTCCCTCCGGCAGGATGCTGGAAAAGGCCCCAAGATGGGATCTCATCGGAACAGAAGGTTGCAGCAGTGGAAAATTGTTTTCATGGATGCTTCTAGAGGTTTGGGAATATATGTGAATATATAGGATGAAGAATAAGGTCAGGAGGTGTTGGAGTAGGCCACAAGGCAGGGGGCGCCCCTCCCCCTAGGGTGCGCCCCTGTGGCTTGTCGTCTACTCCAAGGTCTTCTGACTTGGAGTCCAAGTCCAACAGGTGTCTTATGGTCCAAGAAAAATCATGGCGAAGGTTTTATTCCGTTTGGACTCCATTTGGTATTCCTTTTGAGAGAAGCTAAAAACAAGGAAAAAACAGAAACTGGCACTGGGCTAGGTTAGTCCCAAAAATAATATAAAATAGCATATTAATGCATATAAAACATCCAAAACAGATAATATAATAGCATGGAACAATCAAGAATTATATATACGTTGGAGACGTATCAAGCATCCCCATGCTTAATTCCTGTTCGTCCTCAAGTAGGTAAATGATAAAAATAGAATTTTTGATGTGGAATGCTACCTAACATATTTATCCATGTAATTTTTCTTCATTGTGGCATGAATGTTCAGATCCATAACATTCAAAACAAAAGTTTAATATTGACATAAAAACAATAATACTTCAAGCATACTAACAAGGCAATTATGTCTTCTCAAAATAACATGGCCAAAGAAAACTTCTCCCTACAAAATCATATAGTCTGGCTATGCTCCATCTTCATCACACAAAATATTCAAGTCATGCACAATCCCGATGACAAGCCAAGCAATTGTTTCACACTTTTGATGTTCTCAAACTTTTCCAACTTTCACGCAATACATGAGCATGAGCCATGGACATAACACTATAGGTGGAATATAATATGGTGGTTGTGGAGAAGACAAAAAGAAGGAGATAGTCTCACATCAACTAGGCATATCAACGGGCTATGGAGATTCCCATCAATAGATATCAATGTGAGTGAGTAGGGATTGCCATGCAATGGATGCACTAGAGCTATAAGTGTATGAAAGCTCAAAAAGAAACTAAGTGGGTGTGCCTCCAACTCGCTTGCTCACGAAGACCTAGGGCAATTTGAGGAAGCCCATCGTTAGAATATACAAGCCAAGTTCTATAATGAAAAATTCCCATTAGTATATGGAAGTGACAACATAGGAGACTCTCTATCATGAAGATCATCATGCTACTTTGAATCACAACTGTGGAAAAGGGATAGTTACATTGCCCCTTCTCTCTTTTTCTCTTTTTTTGTTGGGCTTCTTCGGCCACTTTTATTTTTTGTGAAGTCCAGAGACTCATCCCGACTTGTGGGGGAAGCATAGCTTCCATCATCCTTTCCTTACATGGGACAATGCTCTAATGATGAAGATCATCACACTTTATTTACTTACAACTCAAGAATTACAACTCAATACTTAGAACAAAATATGACTCTATATGAATGCCTCCAGTGGTGTACCGGGATGTGCAATGAATCAAGAGTGACATGTATTAAAGAATTATCAAACGTGGCTTTGCCAAAAATATGATGTCAACTACATGATCATGCAAAGCAATATGACAATGATGGAGCGTGTCATAATAAACAGAACGGTGGAAAGTTGCATGGCAATATATCTCTGAATGGCTATGGAAATGCCATAATAGGTAGGTATGGTGGCTGTTTTTGAGGAAGGTATACGATGGGTTTAATGCACCAGCGAAAGTTGTGCGGTACTAGAGAGGCTAGCAATGGTGGAAGGGAGAGAATGCGTATAATCCATGGACTCAACATTAGTCATAAAGAAGTCACATACTTATTGCAAAAATCTATTAGTCATCGAAACAAACTACTAAGCGTGTGCTCCTAGGGGGATAGATTGGTAGTAAAATACCATCGCTTGTCCCCGACCGCCACTCATAAGGAAGACAATCAATAAATAAATCATGCTCTGACTTCATCACATAACGGTTCACCATGCGTGCATGCTACGGGAATCACAAACTTTAACACAAGTATTTATACAATCCACAATTACTCACTATCATGACTCTAATATCACCATCTTTATATCTCAAAACAATCATAAGGAATCAAACTTCTCATAGTATTCAATGCACTTTATATGAAAGTTTTTATTATATCCCTCTTGGATGTCTATCATATTAGGACTAAATTCATAACCAAAGCAATTTACCATGCTGTTTAGAGACTCTCAAAATAATATAAGTAAAGCATGAGAGTTCAACAATTACTATAAAATAAATCCACCGTCGTGCTCTAAAAAGATATAAGTGAAGCGCTAGAGCAAAATTGCCTAGCTCAAAAGATATAGGTGAAGCACATAGAGTATTCTAATAAATCATGATTCATGCATGTCCCTCTCAAAAGGTGTGTACAGCAAGGATGACTGTGGCAAACTAAAAAGAAAATACTCAAATCATACAAGACGCTCCAAGCAAAATACATATCATGTGTTGAATAAAAATGTAGCCTCAAGTAAAGTTACCGACAGATGAAGACGAAAGAGGGGATGCCTTTCGAGGCATCCCCAAGCTTAGGCTCTTGGTTGTCCTTGAATATTACCTTGGGGTGCTTTGGGTGTAACACCCCGGATGCAACTTTCCATATTCGTAACTTCGACCATTGCCTTTTCCAGAGATGCGATATGAGATTTCCTCGTGGTTGGGTGTAGGATTGAAAGTATGTCTAGAGGGGGGGTGATTAGACTACTTGACCAAATAAAAGTCTAGCCATTTCCCAATTTTAGTTCTTGGCAGATTTTAGCAACTTTGGACAAGTCAAGCAATCTTAACACAATTCAAGCAAGCATGCAAAGAGTATATGAGAAGCAGAAAGTAAAGCATGCAACTTGCAAGAATGTAAAGGGAAGGGTTTGGAGGATTCAAACGCAATTGGAGACCCAGATGTTTTTGTCGTGGTTCCGATAGGTGGTGCTATCGTACATCCACGTTGATGGAGACTTCAACCCACGAAGGGTAACGGTTGCGCGAGTCCACGGAGGGCTCCACCCACGAGGGTCCACGAAGAAGCAACCTTGTCTATCCCACCATGGCCATCGCCCACGAAGGACTTGCCTCACTAGTGGTAGATCTTCACGAAGTAGGAAATCTCCTGTCCCTTAAAAACTCCTTGGTTCAACTCCACAATCTTGTCGGAGGCTCCCAAGTGACACCTAGCCAATCTAGGAGACACCACTCTCCAAGAAGTAATAAATGGTGTGTTGATGATGAACTCCTTGCTCTTGTGCTTCAAATGATAGTCTCCCCAACACTCAACTCTCTGTCACAGGATTTGGATTTGGTGGAAAGAAGATTTGAGTGGAAAGTAACTTGGGGAAGGCTAGAGATCAAGATTCATATAGTAGGAATGGAATATCTTGGTCTCAACACAAGTGTAGGTGGTTCTCTCTCGGAAAAATTAAGTTGGAAGTGTAGGTTCATTCTGATGGCTCTCTCCACGAATGAAGAGGTGGTGGAGGGGTATATATAGCCTCCACACAAAACCTAACCATTACACACAACTTTCCAAACTCGGTGGGACCGAATGGTTAAACTCGGTCGGACCGATTCAGCAAAGCTAGTGACCGTTAGGGTTTTCGGTGGGACCGACATGCAACTCGGTAGGAACGATATGGTTAGGGTTAGGGCATAACGTAATCTCAGTGAGACCGATTACACAAACTCGGTGAGACCGATTTTGGTAATAAGCTAACCAGAGAGTTGGTCAGGTAAACTCGATGAGACCGATCGCTCATTTCGGTGAGACCGAAACGTTACGAAGGGAAAACAGAGTTTTTACATTGCAATCTCGGTGGGACCGATCGCTCATCTCGGTGGGACCGAAACGTTACAAAGGGAAACATAGAGATTACAACCCCATCTCGGTGAGACCGAGATCCCTATCGGTGAGACCAATTTGCCTAGGGTTTGTGGCAGTGGCTATGACATTTGAAACTCGGTGGCGCCGGATAGGAAGAATCAGTCTGGCCGAGTTTGACTTTTGATTTAGGTCATATGTGGATGTGAGAAAGTAGTTGAGGGTTTTGGAGCATATCACTAAGCATTTTGAGCAAGAACCTCATTAAGCAACACCTCATCCCTCCTTGATAGTATTGGCTTTTCCTATAGACTCAATGTGATCTTGGATCACTAAAATGGAAAATGTAGAGTCTTGAGGTTTGAGCTTGAGCCAATCCTTTGTCCTTAGCATTTTTAGGGGTCCACTTTTCTCATCCATGCCATGCCAATCATTGAGCTTTCCTGAGATATTAATCTTGAAATAGCATTAGCTCAATGCGCTATATGTTGTTAGGAATTACCAAAACCACCTAGGGATAGTTGCATTTTCATTGGGTTTTGTCTTTGTTTTGCATTTTGTCCATGTCACGCATTTCATATCATGTCATCATGTGCATCTCATTTGCATACGTGTTCGTCTCATGCATCCGAGCTTTTCCCCGTTGTCCGTTTCTCAATCCGACACTCCTACATCCTCCGGCGCCCCCTTTTGCCTCTTTTCGTCTACGGGTGTTAAACTTTCTCAGAATGGACTGAGATTTTCCAAGCGGCCTTGGTACACCACAGGTAGACCGCCTGTCAAGTTTCGTGCCATTTGGAGTCCGTTTGATACTCCAACGGTTAACCGAGGAACCGTGAAGGCCTCGTGTGTGTTGCAGCCCAACACCCCTCCAAGTCAGCCCACAAACCATCCAAACCCCCTCCATCCTCTCGGCCGTTCAATCACGATCGTGTGGCCAAAAACCGCACCTCATTTGGACTCTCCTAGCTCCCTCTACCTATATATATGTCTCTCCCACCAAAATTTCGGGTACAACCCTAGCCTTCTTCCACCCCGCGCCGCAGGACATGTCCGGTCCGGCCGGACAAAAATCGCGCCACCGCCCCGAACCACTCAGAGCTCGCCACGTGTCGCCACCGCATCGGCGTGCGCCGCCGGCCCGCTCGGCCCACCACGGGCCCCCGAGGCCCATCCGGTCGCCGCTGCCAACCGCGGGCGCTGCCCCGCGTGCCTCCCGCGCCGCCCCTGCACGCCGGCAGGGCGCCGCCCCGCGCCAAGCTCCGGCGAGCACGCCCGGCTGCCCCCTCGCCGCCCGGCGGTCACCGCAGGACGCCGCTTCCCGCCGCGGCTCCAACACCGCGCCGCCGCGCCGTGGCCTCCCGCCAGCGCCCGACCTCCACCTCCCGCTTCGACTCCGGTGACCACGAACGCCGACCACCGTGGCATCGTACTCCGGCGAGTGGCACGGCCGTCCTCGATCCACGAGTGCTAGATCCAGATCTGGAAGAAGGGTTGACCTCATTTTTTTCCTAAGTCATTTTCTGCTACATTCTGGAGCCCTATTCAACATGCCATAACTTTGTGCTTGCTGCTCCGTTTTGTGCGTGCAATATATCAAAATGTTCATCATGATGTGCTCTTCATTTTGTTCCATTGTGGTCTGCTTGTTTGAGTCCATCTTGATGACCAAATGACTAATGCAATAGTGCTATAAAATGTTAGGTGCTAATTCTTAACATATTATGAGCATTTGTTATTTTTGCCACATTTGTTGTGTGCGGCATATGGGCATGAGCTCTACATGTGTTTTGGGATATGCCATGCCATCTTTACAGGGGTGAATGCCATGTATTTTTGTGATCATTGTAGTGACTAGCACAAGCATGCAAAGTAGCTCTCATGATATTGCTGATTTCAGAGACTTAGAATTGCACTGTCATTTCCCTGCTGTTATTTTTATGCCACGTATTCATGTTGCTACACTGAGATCCATGCTTCTTTTGAGTATGTTAAGTAAGTATGATTTGGACATATGGTTATGATATATCCATCCATGCTCCTGTTTGTATTTATGGAGTGCCCTAGTATGTTTAAATGTTGCTCTACTATTGCTATAAAATGTTCCTGGCAGATTGATTACGTGTTAATCAATTTTTTCAAGGTTGTTGTAGTTGATCAATGCATGATATGAGCTTGTTCTTGCTATGGTTAGCTTCTTGAACATGTCTTATTGCTGATGCTATGCTTATCTTGTCATGCAGTTCCTTGTGTTGAGTGAATCGAGCTCGCAAACATGCCTTCATAATTCTGTTTTTGCCATGTCCAGTTTTCTACTAAGTCTGAATCTGTTAACGAAACTTGCTATGTTTACATGGGTGCCATCATATCTTCTGATCCTTTTTGGCTTATGGTCAGTAAGGGACTTTTCTTCTATGCTTTTAGTAGATTCATGCCATTCTTTGTCTTGCTATGATATGTTCCTGTAGCATGTTGTTTGCTTGCGCTAAACATTGCTTCCTAATGTTAATTCCTGGCATGTTGTTATTTTCACTAAGTCTGTGATGCTGATATCTTTTGCACTTTTGCCATGCTTGTTTGAAACTGTTCTTGTGTGAATTAGTCATAGCTCAGTGTTCACCTTTTGTCAAGAATCTTGAGTAGATCACTGCCATGTGCTTTGTTGCTATGTTGGAGTGCAGTAGCTTAGTTTCTTGTTGCATTCTAGATGGCATCGTGCCGTTAATCGCAGAATTGTGCCATTATTGTTTTGCTTGCCATTTGCAAACCGTCCATCCGATTCCGGTGATCTTTATATCGATTTTGACCGAAATCAAATCATATTTCCAGCGGTGCACTTGGTTTTCCAAGTTGACGCCTGGTTCAATCTTTCCCTTCCGAAGCATGCACATGCATTGCATATCACATCCCGCATATCATGTCATGTTTTGCATCATGTTGCTTGCGCATTGCACCGTGGTTGATTGTGGTTTCCTTTGCTTGTGTTCTTGCCTTGGGTAGAGCCAGGAGATGAGTTCCTGATCAAGGAACCTGTTGAGTACGCTTACGAGGATCAAGCTTTCATCAACTCAGAGAACTTTGCAGGAAAGATGACCATACCCTCGAAATCACTTCTATCTCTGCTTGCTAGTTGTTCGCTCTATTGCTATGCCGCGATACCTACCACCTGCTATATCATGCCTCCCATATTTCTATGTCAAGCCTCTAATCCACCTTGTCCTAGCAAACCGTTGTTTGGCTATGTTACCGCTTTGCTCAGCCCCTCTTATAGCGTTGCTAGTTGCAGGTGAAGTTGAAGTTTGTTCCATGTTGGAACATGGATATTGTTGGGATATCATTATTATATCTTGTTTACTTTAATGCATCTATATACTTGGTAAAGGGTGGAAGGCTCGGCCTTATGCCTGGTGTTTTGTTCCACTCTTGCCGCCCTAGTTCCCGTCATACCGGTGTTATGTTCCTTGATTTTGCGTTGCTTACGCGGTTGGGTGTTATGGGAACCCCTTGACAGTTTGCTTTGAATAAAACTCCTCCAGCAAGGCCTGACCTTTGTTTTACCATTTTCCTACCTACCACCATATACCTTCCCTTGGGTTCTGCAGACTCAAGGGTCATCTTATTTTAACCCCCCCTGGGCCACTGCTCCTCTGAGTGTTGGTCCGAACCGAGCTGCCTGCGAGGCCACCACGGGGAAACTTGAGGTTTAGTTTTACTCATAGCTAGTCTCATCCGGTGTTGCCCTGAGAACGAGATACGTGCAACTCCTATCGAGATTTATCAGCACATCGGGTGGCTTTGCTCGTCTTGTTTTACCATTGTCGAGATGTCTTGCAACCAGAATTCCGAGTCTGATCGGGTCTTCCTGGGAGAAGGAATATCCTTCGTTGACCATGAGAGCTTGTGATGGGCTAAGTTGGGACACCCTTGCAGGGTTTTGAACTTTTGAAAGCCGTGCCCGCGGTTATTGGCAGATGAGAATTTTTTAATGTCCGGTTGTAGAGAACTTGAAACTAAACTTAATTAAAATGAATCAACCGCGTGTGCAGCCATGATGGTCTCTTTTCGGAGGAGTCCGGGAAGAGAACACGGTCTCGTGTTATGCTTGAACATAAGTTGTTTCAAGATCACTTCTTGATCATTATAGCTTCTCGACCGTGCTTTGCTTCTCTTCTCACTCTCATTTGTGTAAGTTAGCCACCATATATGCTAGCACTTGCTGCAGATCCACCTCTCCACCTTTTCCTACCCGTAAGCTTAAATAGTCTTGATCACGAGGGTGTGAGATTGATGAGTCCCCATGACTCACATATTACTTCAAAACAGATGCAGGTGCTGATGATGCCCGTGCAGGAGACGCGACCAAACTCAAGTGGGAGTTCGACGAGGATTCAGGATGTTACTATGTGTCTTTTCCAGACGATCAGTAGAGGAGCCTAGTTGGGGCGATCGGGGATCTATGCATTTGGGGTTGTCTTTATTTATGTTGGTTCCGTAGCCGGACCTTTTTTGTAATCTGGATGATGTAAAGCTATATTTATGTATTGCTTGAAGTGGCGATTGTAAGCCAACTCTTTATCCCTATCTTATTCAGTACATGGGATGTGTAAAGATTACCCCTCTTGCGACATGCCTACTATGCGGTTATGCCTCTAAGTCGTGCTCTGACACGTGGGAGATATAGCCGCATCGTGGGTGTGACATTGGGCATCCCCAAGCTTAGGCTCTTTCCACTACTTATTCCATAGTCCATCAAATCCTTATCCAATACTTGAAAACTTCACAACACAAAAGTCAACAGAAAATCTCATAAGCCCCGTTAGTATAAGAAAATAAATCACCACTTTTGGTACTGTTGTGAACTCATTCTTTATTTGGATTGGTGTAATATCTACTGTATTCCAACTTTTCCATGGTTCATACCCCTCGATACTACCCATAGATTCATCAAAATAAGCAAACAACACATAGAAAATAGAATCTGTCAAAAACAGAATAGTCTGTAGTAATCTGTAACTCTCGAATACTTATGTGACTCCAAAAATTCTGAAAAATTAGGACAACCTGGGAAATTTGTTTATTAATCTTCTACAAAAATAATCAATATTTTATCACGCTTCTCTTAAAAATGAGAATTTTTCCTTAGCGCAAAAGTTTCTGTTTTCCAGCACGATAAAATCAACTATCACAGTAAGCCATCCCAAAGGTCTTACTTGGATCAAACCAGAGGCTAGATGAATTATTTATTATAAAGCAGCAAGGAAAAATATTGGGTTGTCTCCTAACAAGCGCTATTGTTTAATGCCCTTAGCTAGGCATAAAAACACATCGATAGATCTAGGTATTGTCATCTTTGGTATGCAATCCATAAGTAGCTCTCATAATAGATTCATATGGAAATTTAATTTTCTTTCTAGGAAAGTGTTCCATGCCCTTCCTTAACGTAAATTTAAATCTAATGTTTCCTTCTTTCATATCAATAATTGCACCAATCGTTTTAAGGAAAGGTCTACCAAGAATAATAGGACATGTAGGATTGCGATCTATATCACGAACAATGAAATCTATGGGCACATAATTCCTATATATTTGCAACAATAAGAACATTATTAATACTTCCCATAGGTTTCTTAATAGTGTAATCCACAAGATGCAAATTTAAAGAACAATCATCAAATTCACGAAAACCTAGCACATCACATCAAGTTTTTGGAATCGTGGAAATGCTAGCACCCAAATCACACAAAGCATGGACCTCATAATCTTTAATATTAATATTAATAGTAGGTTCCCACTCATCATAAAGTTTTCTAGGGATAGAAACTTCCAATTCAAGCTTTTCTTTAAAAGATTGCATCATGGCATCAACAATATGTTTAGTAAAAGCTTTGTTTTGACTATAAGCATGAGGGAAATTCAACATGGATTGCAACAAGGAAATATAATCTATTGAAGAAAAATTATCATAATGAAATTCCTTGAAATCCAAAAGAGTGAGTTCATTTCTACTTAAAGTTTCGACCTCTCCAATCCCACTTTTATCAATTTTGCATCAAGACTAAAAACTCCGAATCATTGGGACGCCTTTTAACTAAAGTTGACTCACCTCCAGTCCCATCTTTATCAAGATTTATATTGGAAAACAAAGATTCAATAGGAGTCACATCAATCACTTTAAGATCTTCATCATTATTTTCACGAAAGCTAGAAAAACAAGTTTTTACAAACCAATCTCGCTTAGCACGCATCTTAGCGGATCTTTATTTGCACTCATAAATGGAGATTCTCATAGGCTTTAGAGATTCTCGTTGATATCATGCTTGGGTGGAATAGATCTATGTTTCAAAGAATCAACATCAAGAGAAATTCTATCCGTGTTCCTAGCCAAATCATCAATTTTAAGCAATTTTTCTTCAACCAAAGCATTAAAACTCTTTTGTGAAATCATAAATTCTTGAACACTATTCTCAAAATCAGAGGGCATCTTATTATAATTTCCATAAGAATTGTTTTAGGCATTACCAAAATTATTAGAGGAATTACTAGGGAACAGCCTAGGATTAAAATTACCTCTATACGCGTTACTACCAAAATTGTTCCTACCAACAAAATTCACATCTAAAGATTCATTATTATTTTCAATCAAAGTAGACAAAGGCATCTAATTAGGATCAATAGGAGTACTCTTGCTAGAAAATAATTTCATAAGCTCATCCATCTTTCCACTCAAAACATTAATCTCTTCAATCGCATGCACTTTTTTACTAGTGGAAGATCTTTCGGTATGCCATTGAGAATAAAGGAGCACTCTTGCTAGAAAATAATTTCATAAGCTCATCCATCTTTCCACTCAAAACATTAATCTCTTCAATCGCATGCACTTTTTTACTAGTGGAAGATCTCTCGGTATGCCATTGAGAATAATTAACCATAATATTATCTAGGAGTTTAGTAGCTTGTCCTAAAGTAATTTCCATAAAAGTACCTCTCGCGGCCGAATCTAAAAGATTTCTAGAAGCAAAATTCAATCCGGCATAATATTTTTGTATAATCATCCACAAATTCAAACCATGAGTAGGGCCATTTTGTATCATCTACTTCATCCTCTCCCAAGATTGTGCAACGTGTTCATGATCAAGTTGCTTAAAATTCATAATATCGTTCCTAAGTGAGATGATCTTAGCGGGATGAAAATACTTGGAAATAAAAGCATCTTTAGACTTGTACCACGAATCAATACTATTTCTAGGCAAAGATGAAAACCAAATTTTAGCACGATCTCGAAGTGAGAACAGAAATAGCTTCAATTTAACAATATCACTATCCACATCTTTTTTCTTTTCCATGTCACACAACTCAATGAAATTATTAGATGGGATGTGACATCTTCACTAGGAAGGCCGGAAAATTGATCTTTCATAACAAGGTTTAGCAAAACAACATTAATTTCATAAGATTCTGCACTAGTGGCAGGAGCAATCGGAGTACTAATAAAATCATTGTTATTAGTGTTGGAAAAGTCACACAAATTGGTATTCTCTTGAGCCATCGTGACAAAGCAAGCAATATAACACACAAGCACACAAAAAGAAAATAAAGAAGATGATCGGCAGAGGGGCGAACAAAAAGGCAAATCTTTTCGAAAATCATTTTAGAAGTGGGGGAGAGGAAAACGAGAGGCAAATGGCGAATAATGTAATGCAAGAGATGAGAGTTTTATGATGGGTACTTGGTATGTCTTGACTTGGCGTAGATCTCCCTGGCAACGGCGCCAGAAATTCTTCCTGCTACTTCTTGAGCTTGCGTTGGTTTTCCCTTGAAGAGGAAAGCGTGATGTAGCAAAGTAGAGATAAGTATTTCCCTCAGTTAGAGAACCAAGTTATCAATCCAGTAGGAGACAACGCACAAATCACCAATACCTGCACAAACAATCAAACAACTTGCACCCAACGCGATAAAGGGGTTGTCAATCCCTTCACGGTCACTTGCAGAAGTATGATCTAATAGAGATAGGTAAAACTAAAGAAATGGTAAAGTAAATATTTTTGGGTTTTTTGGTTTATAGATCGGAAAGTAAAATATTGCAAAATAGTAGATCGGAAACTAATACGATGGAAAATACAAGATCGGAAACTTATATGATGGAAAATAGACCCGGGGGCCATAGGTTAAACTAGAGGCTTCTCTCAAGATAGCAAATAATACGGAGGGTGAAAAAATTACTGTCGAGCAATTCATAGAAAAGTGCAAAGTTATGATTGTATCTAAGGCAATGATTATGAAATATAGGCATCACGTCCGTGTCAAGTAGACCGAAACGATTCTGCATCTACTACTATTACTCCACACATGATTGACACCTGCCTGCATCTAGAGTATAAAGTTCATGAACAACAGAGTAACGCATTAAGTAAGATGACATGATGTAGAGGAATAAACTCAAGCAATATGATGTAAACCCCATCTTTTTATCCTCGATGGCAACAATACAATATGCGCCTTGCTGCCCCTACTGTCACTGGGAAAGGACACCGCAAGATTGAACCCAAAGCTAAGCACTTCTCCCATTACAAGAAAAACCAATCTAGTTGGCCAAACTGAACCGATAGTTCGAATAGAATTACAAAGATATCAAATCATGCATAAAAGAATTCGGAGAAGATTCAAATAATATTCATAGATAAGCTAATCATAAATCCAATTCATTGGATCTCGACAAACACACCGCAAAAGAAGATTACATTGGATGGATCTCCAAGAGCATCGAGGAGGACATGGTATTGAGAATCAAAGAGAGAGAAGAAGCCATCTAGCTACTAGCTATGGACCCGTAGGTGTGAGGTAAACTACACATGCTTCATTGGAAGGGCAATAGAGTTGATGTAGAAGCCCTCAGTGATCGAATCCCCCTCCGGCAGGATGCCAGAAAAGGCCCCAAGATGGGATCTCACGGGAATTGAAGGTCGCAATGGTGGAAAAGTTTTTCGTGGATGCTTCTGGAGGTTTGGGAATATATGTGAATATATAGGATGAAGAATTAGGTCAGGAGGTGTTGGAGTAGGCCTCAAGGCAGGCCACCCCTTAGGGCGCGCCCCTATGGCTTGTCGTCTACTCCAAGGTCTTCTGACTTGGATTCCAAGTCCAAAAGGTGTCTTCTGGTCAAAGAAAATTCACTGCGATGGTTTTATTCCATTTGGACTCTATTTGGTATTCCTCTTCCGCGAAGCTCAGAAACAAGGAAAAAGTAAAAACTGGCACTAGGCTCTAGGTTAATAGGTTAGTCCCAAAAATAATATAAAATAGCGTATTAATGCATATAAAACATCAAAAACAGATAATATAATAGCATGGAACAATAAAAAATTATAGATACATTGGAGATGTATCATTACGACATTCCCATCTTGCTTGTTCTTGAAAATCAATTTTGTTCCAATAACATTGTGTTCCTTAGTTGGTCTCTCTACTAATGGCCACACTTGGTTGCATCCAGAACTATTCAAATCTTCTTGCATAGCAACGAGCCGATCATTGTACATCAATGCATCTTGTACCTTGATTGGCTCAACACTAGAGACAGACGAGAAGTGAGCACAAAAGTTTGTCAAATGTTTATGAGTGACTCTAGCTTCCGATATGCCGGTAAGAATTTGATCAACATCAACATGACCGGCCACTCGGGTATGATGGAGGTTAGGGTTTCATGTGGTTCAACTTCATGTCCATCATCCACACTCTCAGCATATGGATCATGAATGTGTGGTGGAAGATCTTCTTCTTCATATTACATCATCAATGATTGCACTTTCTTGTTCTTGATCTTGGTGATGATCTTGCTCTTGAAGATGGTCATAGTGAGGAACTTGATATTCTTCTTGTACTTGAACAATGGGCGTCGGTTGAGCAATATGAGCTTGTGGTGGTATGGGTGTTGAAATGGTTTGATGATGTGTGAAACTTTCATCTTCTTATTCATCATCATGAGGTTATTGTTCCATTGGGAGAATAGCACCAACACCCATGGTCAAAATATCTTGAGAAAGATCTTCTTCACCTACATCACTTAGATCAACTTGCTTCCCATGGGAGCCATTAAATTCATCAAACACCATGTCACAAGTTTCTACAACAGATCCATTGGATTTGTTGTAGACTTTATAGGCATTAGAGTTTGATCCATGACCAACAAATATGCCCTCAATTGTTTTGGATTAAAATTTTCCTAACTGTTCACTTTTGTTGAGGATGAAACATTTGCACCCAAATACACGAAAGTACTTGACATTTGGCTTGTCCCCTGTTAGGAGATCATATGGAGTCTTCTCCAATATTGCGCGGAGGAAGAGCCGGTTTGATGCATGGAATGCGGTGTCGACAGCCTCGGCCCAAAAACTATGTGGCGACTTATATTCATCCAACATGGACCTAGCCATCTCCACAAGTGTACAGTTCTTCCTTTCGGCTACACTATTTTGTTGAGGAGTGTATGGTGCGGAATAATGATGCTCAATCCCTTCATCACTAAGAAATTCTTCCAAGGTGTAGTTCTTGAACTTGGAGCCATTATCACCTCTTATTTCCTAGATTTCTTTGTCAAACTTGCGTTGTGCTTGCTTGGCAAAATCAATGAAAGTGATCTTTGTCTTGTCCTTGGACTTGAGGAAAAACACCCATGTATATCTTGAGTAATCATCAACAATGACAAGTTCATACTTTTTCCCACCAAGACTATCCCATGAAGGAGGTCCAAAAAGATCCACATGAAGGAGCTCCAAAGGCCTTGAAGTAGATGCAATATTCTTGGGTGGGTTATTTGATTTATGTTGCTTCCCAGCTATGCATGCACTACACACATGATCTTTCTCAAAAGAGACATTGGTTAGTCCAAGGATGTGATTACCCTTTAAGAGATCTTGAAGATTTCTCATGACGACATGGGCTAGCCAGCGATGCCATAGCCACCCCTTGTCGGGCTTGGCCATTAGACAAGTTGCATGGAATGTGCTCCCTTTCGAGAAATCAACCGTGTAAAGGTTGCCATCCAACTCTCCAACAAAGGCCACTTTGAGAGTATCTCTCTTAAAGACTTTCACATCTTTTAGTCCAAATAGTGTATCATAACCAACAGAAGCCAATTGACGAACATAAAGAAAATGGTATTTAAGGGATTGGAAAAGCATGACATTTGCAAGAGACATGTCATTTGTGATAGCCACCTTACCCAACTTGAGTACCTGTCCTTTTGATCCTCCACCAAACACAATCACTACAAAAAAAGACACATCCATGACATTTTGGCCGGAACGAATTTTTTTCCTGTCATGCTTATGACACTTCTAAGACGATAATTGTGACAAAACCTGGTATCATCGTAGATGTGGTGGGCTCCTACTTCTCTGACAAAAAATCATGACAAAAAAGGGTTTTCATCCTGGGCTGGCCGAAGACGCAGCTGCATGACATTCTTTGGGCCATCCATGACAGAAAAAACGTGGTAGAAGCGAGGGCGAGGAAAATATCGAGGAGTTCCCAGTTACGGTGGGTGGTCGGGGGCCGAGCGATGTAGATGTACACACGTGGGTGTGAGGCATTGGGATCTAACTGAACCCAAGTGAGGCGTTCGCTTACTGAACCTGAGCGTTTGCACTATAGGCTACGCGTTACTGAACCCGAGCGATCGATCGAGCTGGCTGTTAACTGAACCTGATCGAGCGATTCCTTCGCTACTCCTGCTAACTGAAGCCGATCGAACCTGCTGCCTCCTTCCCTTGATGAACAGTGAGCGTTGTTGGCGGTGGATGAATAGTTCCCGGTGGGGGGGGTGGATGAACAGGACCCCGTGGTAGTAGAGGTCATTGTCGCTGGATGCACAGGACCCCGATCGAGCCGGTTGGGGGTGGATGAACAGGACCCCGTGGAGGGCTAGATGAACAGGACCCCATGGAGGGCTTGTTGAACAGTAGCCGGTGGAGGGCTGGATGAACAGTAGCCCATGCAGGCCTGGTTAAACAGGACCCCATGGAGAGGGCTGGTTGAATAGTAGTCGGTGGAGAAGCGATGGAGGCTGGATGAACAGGAGCCCGTGGATGAATAGTCGCAGGTGGAGGCTGGAGGAGGTCGACAGTGGATGAACAGTAGCCCATGGAGGCTGGAGGAGGTCGACGGTGGAGATGAACAGTAGCCCGTGGAGTCCCGTTTTGCGGTACGCCACACCCCTCCCGATGAACATGACCCCCGTTTCGACTGTAGCGCTCCAACACAAGTCTGTTTCCTCCGTTTTGCTGTACGCCACAGCCCTCTTGATTAACAGGACCCTCTTTTGACCATAGGAGGTCCAAGAAAAGTTTGTTTCCTCCGTTTTGTGGTACGCCAGACCCTTACCGATGAACAAGATCCCATTTCGACCGTGGTCGGTCGAACACAAGGCAGTTTCCTCCATTCTGCGGTACGTCAGGCCTCGTTTCGATTGGCTGTTCCATCCAAGCCGGTTGGCTCCCGATGCACACGACGCATTCCGTTGCCTCCTGATGAACACGACGATGCAGTTTCTCCTTTCCGACCCAACCATGTACACGTGCCCTGGCCGTACGTATGCGCGAGTAGGCGTTCGAGACCCCGCCCATATGTACGTACCTGGCCGTATTTACTTTCTTGCACCTTGGCTGTATGTACGTGTACACGATATTAACGAGACTGCGTGACATGCTACGTGCGTGCTTCTACTACGACACGTGCGCGCCTATACTTCGACACGTGCCCTTCCTTACTCGGCCACGGATCATCGCTGCAGCTTGCAAACAGACCGATCGTATGTACATACACGTTCGCAACCAGAATGACAACGCTACGTATGCTTCGACCAGGTGGGTCCTGACTGTCAGGGAGGATAAGGAGGGTCAGCAGCCGGGAGTTCAAGGAGGGAAAGGCGCCCTTCCTCCGCCCTGGCGCACTTGGTCACCAAGTTGAACAGCTCCAGGGATGTGCACAGGTCTTCATGGATTCCTAGCTCCTCCTTCATCTTGATGTCGCGTACGCCATCGGAGAAGGCCGAGATGATGGCTTCTTCAGTCACCTTGATCTTGAGGCGAGCGTTGTGGAAGCGATGGATGTATTTCTGCAGGGTTTCCCCATGTTGCTGCTTGATGCGGCGCAGATTGCTCATGGCCGGGGGCCGGTCGCGAGTGCCCTGGAAGTTGGCAATGAAGCGAGTGCGCATCTCGTCCCAGGAGGAGATTGTGCCAGGAGCCAGGTTCAGGAGCCAGGTGCGGGCCCCGTCCTTGAGCGCCATGGGAAACCAGTTCGCCATGACCCTTTCGTCTCTGTTGGTGGCTTCGATGCATAGCTCGTAGAGCTGTAGGAACTCCGCGTGGTCCGTCATGCCATCGTAGTGAGGGGGCAGGTCAGGCTTGAAATTGCCTGGCCATACGACGCCATGTAGCTTGGGGGTGAGGGCGCGGCAGCCTGCCGTGGCCACCGGTGCCTTTTGCTGGTGCTGGGCTTGTTCCTGGGGATTACCGTGCGATGCCGCTTGGAGCAGCGCGGGGTCTTGGCGTGGAGGTGCAGGGATGCGATCTTGGCGCGACGGCGCTGGGAGCGCGCGAGCACCTTCTTGGGGACGAGGGATCTCTTGGCAGCTCCTTTCTTGCTGCGCAGGCGCCGGACGCAGAGGGTCTCACTCTGGGGTTGCGCGCCTTGGAGCCAGGGCGCCTTCTTGGGGAGGAGGTGGTGGAGGCGCCTCCTGATCCCCACCCCCCGCGCGGAATGGAGGGCGAGGCAGCGAGAGGGACGACAGGGGGGAGCCCTGTCGGGTGGTAGGTGCGACATATGCCAACGGATGGCTTATCATTGTGGGAGCTAGTAAGACGTCGCCGGTGCCTGGAAACGGGATAAGGCGAAGACATGCACGTCAGTGGATCTTACCCAGCTTCGGGGCTCTCCGTGGAGATAACACCCCTACTGCTGCTCTGCGGGGTCTCCGCATGATCACTAGATGGACAAGTAGCTACACAATGCTCCTTGAGCTGTTCGGTGGGAGGAGGAAGAAGGGCACGGCTAGCCTGCTTCTTCTCCTTGTGTGGTGTCTAGGACTAGCAGGGGGTCAAACCTTTGCATGGGTGCCCCGGGGGGTTTATATAGGCCTACCCCCGGGGGTACAATGGTAATCTGACTGGGCGCGGGGCCCAGCCGTCTGTGACTGCGCTCGCCGGCTTCTGTGCCGGCTGCTGGGGCCTGTCGACTGGTGGGTCCCGCCGGCTACCGGCCCCTTGGTCGACAGGCAGGCCCCACTGTCCAGGACCTGGTCGGCGGCTGATCACTGTGGCTCCATCTTGGTGATGTGGGCTTCGTCGTGGTAGGCGCGGCTACAGTGCCGCCGCCCGTCGGGCGATCGTTGTAGCCTCATCGCGTCTTGTCTCCTTAATGGGGCGTCTCCTTCGAGGGAGGTGGCAAGCCGGCTGCGGGGAGCCGGCTCTGTCTTGGGCCGACTGGGGGAAGGCGTGGCCGCCTTCGGGTGTCTCTCTGCCCGGAGGGGCCCACCGTTTGTGGGCCGCGCCGGCGGCCCGTCATGGGTGACACCAGGGTCAACATGGCAACAGTGCCGCGCCGAACGGGTCATGCCCACTCCGTATGATGCACTGTGCCAGGCGTGCTCCGGGATTCGGGGGTGGCAGGCTCCACTGTAGCCATGCCCCGTCACATCGCCGCTAGGTGGATGCAAACTTTGAGGGTACGGTCTCGACCGCTTTATGGGAGCCGGCTTCTTGGAGTCGGCCTTCTCGCGGCCGGCTTCCCGAAGTCGGCCCTCCCGTGGCTTTCTTCATGAGGGCTAAAGTCGGGCCGCCTTCCGAAAGCCGGCCTGGATGACAGCCAACAAGGGGAAGGCGGCCCCATGTCTTGGGTTCTTGGGAGCCGGACAGGCTCGTAATTTTTTTCAGAAGGGCCAGGGGAAGCCGGCTAGGCTACCCATGGCTATTTACTCCGACAAGCCCCCTGCGGCGCTGACGAGCTCGGTGATGCGGGCGAGCCAGTCCTCGTAGAGGTCGTCGACGGGGTGGTAGTGCAAGAGCTCTCTTGCCAGGAGCAGCGCGGCGTGCACGTCCATTGGGGCGCGACGGACATGGGACGACGAAGCAGCTGGATTTAGCGACGGTGTGGCGGTGCGGTTCTCTCGCCGCACCGAAGGATGCTGGGACGATGCCTGCTGCTCGTTCCCCGCCGGGCCGGTGGCGGCGTTGGCGGCAAGCGACGGGGAACGACGAGGGCGTCCGCCGACGGGTGCCGTCTGGGCGACACGGGTGGCGAGAGCAGCCCGGCGCTCGGCGCGAGCCCGGCGGGCGTTAGCCATGGACACGACGGAAGATCGTACGCGAACAGCGGAAGAAAGATTTCGGCGGACCCCTACCTGGCGCACCAAATGTCGGATTTCGGGTTCCGGCAGACCCTTGAGGTTCGAACACTGGGGTGCGCGCGGAGATCTCTCCCCTACTGATCTACGTCCAATCTCCTCGCGTGATCTAAGTTGGAAAACAACGAACAACACAAGGGACACAAGGTTTATATTGGTTCGGGCCACCGTTGTGGTGTAATACCCTACTCCAGTGTGTGGTGTGGTGGATTGCCTCAGGGGCACATGAGGAACAGTACGAGGGAAGAACAGCCTCGTGAGAGGTGTTCCTGAGTTGGTGCGATGAACTACTTGGGTGAGTTCAATCGCCTCTCTCTCTCTCTATCTCTCTTTTTCGGTCCGTTCCTGTCCGCCTTCTATTCTGTGGTGGCTAGCTCTATTTATAGAGGCCCTGGGCCTCTACCCAAATAATGAGCGGGAAGGGCGCCAACAAGTGGCCATTTTGAAGGGGAACATCTAGTACAAGTTATCCTGACCAAAGGTGGTCTTCGGCTGCCAAAAGCATTGGTGATGACTCCATCTTGGGCTCCATGGTGACCTCCGTCCTGCCGCGCTGTTGGTCTTGGTCTTGTTGCACCGGAATGGTAACCTTTGCTAGGTGCCTTGGCCTGTGCTTGCCCCCTTTGCACAAAAGGGGAAACAAGGACACTGCATAGGCCGGCGCCCGCCTGGCGCCCGCCTGGTTTCGACCGTCATGGCTTGCACCACGGGCTCCTCGTGAGGTACCCCTGCCTTGATCTCTCCGCCTCCTCGCGAGCCTGCCTGATGAGGCTGCCTCTGAGGAAGCTTCCGGTCATCCGCCCTGCGAGGCTTGTCCCCTCGCGAGGGTCTTGAGCTTGAGCTGATGAAGATGGGCCGCGCTGGGCCCCCACTTGAGCCACGCCGCAGGCCGCAGGCAGGCGAGTCTGGGGACACTCGTTCCCAGAACGCCAACAATCAAACACGGTGTTTTTCTATGTGTTTATGTCTTTGGTCATAGGGAACCCATACTATTAAGAGGGAATCCGCATTGGAAGGAGTTGGGGAATCTTTGCACGTACACTTCTACCACACCCTCCTTGGCCTTCCTTGTTTTGTGTGAGAGAGAGCTCCCTTTCTTATTCAACTACTTGTTGTGTTCTCCCAGCGGTTGAACCGCTCGTGCGAGCGGTTGTACCGCTGGCACTTGGCATGAACCCAACCACCACCCTAGGGGTGATACCCTGGGGTTGAACAACCTAGTCATGACCAAGCGGTTGTACCGCTTCTCCCGGGCGGTGGTACCGCCACCGTGCTTAAATTTGACTGGGGTGTGTCTCTAGTGGTTGTACCGGCCAATTACCACCCAACAAGCAGTCCGGTTCCTGTTTTGATGCGGTACTTGGGCGGTAGTGTCCCGGTTGGTCCGGTTGTGCCCCGCACACTGGTATCACCGGTGCCCCAAGAGGTTCTATCGCCTCGAACTTAGCCACCTAACTGACCAAGGCCAGGCGGTTGCACCGGTGCTATACTGCTCGATCACCGCACACAGGGGTGACACCCTACTGTTTCAAAGCGGTGGTTGAGCGGTGGCTGGGCAGTTGTTCCAGTTGTTCTCCACAACCGGTACTACCGCCCGTCTGCCCGGTTATACCGCTTGATAGGGTTTCTGCAGCATACCCGTGAGTCCCGGTTGTACCAGGACAAGGAGCGGTTGTACCGTTGCGGGGCTGTTTTCGCAGTAACGGTTAGATTTTAGGGTTTGGTATATAAGGGTGGTTCTTCCACCTACCACACCTACCTCTTACCTCTCTCACGCCACCATTAATGTCACTCAAGCTCTCTTGCCTGATCTCTCTCCATAGCTACTCAAACTTGTTGATTTGCTAGGGATTGAAGGAGGAGACCTAGATCTACACTTCCACCAAAGGATATTTGCTTCCCCCATACTTTCTTGTGTGGATTTTGTTACTCTTGGGTGTTTGAGCACCCTAGATGGTTGAGGTCACCTCGGAGCCACATTCCATTGTGGTGAAGCTCCATGGTTTCGTTGGGAGCCTCCAATTCAGTTGTGGAGAGGCCCCCGACCTTGTTTGTAAAGGTCCGGTCGCCGCCTCCAAGGGCACCAATAGTGGAATCATGGCATCTCGCATTGTGTGAGGACGTGAGGAGAATACGGTGGCCCTAGTGTCTTATTGGGGTGCATTGTGCCTCCACACCGCTCCAACGGAGATGTACTTCCACTCAAAAGGAAGGAACTTCGGTAACACATCCTTGTCTTCACCGGCTCCACTCTTGGTTATCTCGTATCTTTACTTGTGCAAGCTTATATTGTGTTGCATCTCTTGCTTGCTTAAGTGCTCGTTGCTGTTGCATCATATAGGTTGCTCACCTAGTTGCATATCTAGACAACCTAGTTTGATGCAAAGTTTAAATTGGTAAAGAAAGGCTAAAAATTGTTAGTTGCCTATTCACCCCCCTCTAGTCAACTATATCGATCCTTTCAATTGGTTTCAGAGCCTCATCTCTTTATTAAGGACTTTGTCATCTGAACAGTATGGTTGACACCGTAGATGGTGAGGAGAAGCACCCGGTGTGATTCCGTCCTCGTCGACGGCCGATGGGGGAACCCGGTTCTCATGTGAGGAGTTCAATGTGGCCTTGGACACATTGAAAACCTCCATGATGGCTGAGGTCAAAGGCATGCTAAAGAAATTTCTCGATGGTCTTAAATTGCCCACCGCACCGTTGGAAGTGGTTGATCCCACTAACAAGGTGACAGATGCTAACTCCGACAAGGGGGAAGCTACTAGTGATAAAGTTCCTTTGTCTAGTGGTAAAAGTGGTAGCGGCATCTTTGCCCATGTTGAACCTCCTCTTATCTATGGAGGACCGGTTCCCTCCACTCATTTAAATCATGCGAGTTATCCTCCTAAGATTGTGAAAAATGAGGATTTTGACTCTTGGGTCTTTCGCTTTAAACGTCATTTAAATCATGTCAATACTAATCTTTGGAGAATCATTGAGCAAGGTTTCTATCCGCATGACCCAAGCAACTTCACTCCTTGAGAAGCCGTGGATCATCAATTCAACGAGAATGCTCTCTTCATCATCCAAGATGCTATTCCTTCCAAAGATATTGTGCATCTCCAACCGTTCACCGTGGCAAAGGAAGCATGGCACCATGTTGTTTCCATTAACAAGGGAAGTGCAAGCATTCAACGCTCCAACTATGAAGTGGTGCAAGATGAAGCCGATGAATTTGCAATGAATAAAGGTGACGAACCTCGTGAGCTTTACCGGAGATTAACCACTCTCGTGGTATCACTTCGAGATCATGGGAGTAAGGATACAAATGACAATTGTATCAAGCGCAAGTTTCTCAAAGCCATGATGACGTATCATAAGGCCATGTCCTCTATCATCCGTCAAAGGCCGGACTTCCATACCTTGTCCTCAAGTGAAGTGTTGGATGAGTTTGTGGCAATGAGTATCTTGGACAAGACGGCCGACAATGCGGTGTTGCCTTCTCAAAGAGCAAAGAAGCCTAACCTTGCATTAAAGGCCAAGGCTAGTGTTGAAGAAAATGAAGAAGAGGAGAGCAACCCGAAGATACAAAATATGATTATCATGAGCACATGTCTCTTGCTTCAAGGCAATTTTGGAGCAAGAAGAACACGAGGCACAACTTCAACAAGAACAGCCCAAGTGGCGCGAAGGGAAAGCAACGAGTGAGGACTTGCTATATTTGTGGCAATGTGAGCCACTTTGTTGCAGAGTGCCCATATGAGAAGAGGGAAGACAATGGTGGCAAGCTCATCTGGAAATATAAGTCCAAGCTCTTCCCAAACAAGAGCAACTTCACCAAGAAGACTCCTCCCAAGGGGTTGGTGGCACAAGAAGAGTACAATGAGGATGATGACGATGATGAAGACGGTGAGATGGTTGCCATGGCCTCCGTTGCCATTGCAACAACTCCACGGGTGTCCCTCTTCGGCTGACCCAACGAGAACATCACCGCCAAGTGACTCATGGCCAAAGCCACCAACAAGGTAACCCCCAACATAAAAATTACCATCACTAATGATCCCTCTTTGGCGGATTGCATTGATGAAAGTGAGGGGTCCAATGAGGAAGAAAATGAATTTGAGTCTTTTATGAGTAAGCTCAAGGGTAAATCCAAGAAGCACTTTGTTGCTCGCTTGGAACAACTTGGTGAAGCTAATGACATGATCGAGGCTCACGAAGACTCCATCTCTAAGATGGAGGGGCATAGTTGTGACTATGTCGATGAGATACGGATCTCTCTAATGCTCTTGAAGAATAGCGTTGTCATCGTTTGGCTCTTGAGGAGTCACACAACGATGAGCATGCTAAATTAAAGAAAGATCTTGATCATGTACCTGTTGTATCTCGTGTGCTCAATTCCGGGAAGGCCAAACTTGGGGTTGATCTTGCTATACTCAAGGAGGAGTTTGATATACTTGGCAAGGCTCACAAAGCCTTGAAGGGTGCTCATTCTAGCCACAAAGAGTCTCATGATCAACTCCAAGTGAATCTAACTAAGGAAAAGGCCACTTTTCCTCATATGGTTTTAATTGATAATGCAAATGCTACTAACCCATGTTGTGAGCATGTGCATATTGTGGAGGAGAATGCTAAGTTAAAGAAGCAACTTGAGAAAGGCCTTGTGTCATGCATACAAGGTGAGAAGAACCTCAATGACCTTTTGAGCAATCAAAAGGAAGTTGTGGCCAAGGAGGGAATTGGGTTCGCACCCAAGTCCAAGAACAAGAAGAAGAATGACAAGGCCAAACGACCTCCTCCTCTCAAGCAAACTTTTGTGAAGGAGGGAGAGTGTGCTTACAAGGAGAAGAAGAGCAATGCGAAGGGTGGTGGTGTCAAGAAGGGCAATGCCCCTCCTTCCAACAAAGCCGGCGACATTAATCCTTCTTATGTGTTGTGACGAGTTAGTGATGGGCATGTCTATGCCAAATTTGTTGGTTATCCTTATGAGTACATTGAATGGTCTATTTGGGTTCCTAAGACCCTTGTTACTAACATCAAAGGACCCATTACAAAATTGGTACCTAAAACCAAGCATTGATCTCTTGTAGGTGCTTGCTTCTAGTGGGGGATCATGGTTGCTCGATAGTGGAGCCACTAATCATATGACCAGGAGCAAGGACTTGGTGGTGGACGTGCACAAGATTTCATCCGTGCCCACCAATGTCGAGTGGGGTGATGCCTCGTCTTCTAAGGTATTGGGACTTGGCAAGGTTGTCATTTCTCATGATCTCACAATCGAGAAAGTCATGCTTGTTGAGTCCCTTGCATACAATTTACTTTCTATTCATAAACTTGCACTCATGGGCTTTGCCACCTTATTTGATATTGATACCATGGCCCTCTTGTGGAGCAAGACTCTTAAAGTAGCCTTTGTTGGGCATGTCGAGAATGGTCTCTATGTGATTAACTTTTCGGAGTGACTCACTAAGACCGCGACATGCCTAATGGCTAAAGTTGACGTGGGATGGCTTTGGCATCGCCATTTAGCCCATGTCAATATGAGATCTTTGCAAATTCTTCTCAAGGGGGACCATGTCCCTGGACTAACAAATGTTAGTTTTGCCAAAGATCGTGCTTGCAGTGCTTGTATTGAAGGAAAGTTACATGAGAAAGCACACCCTCCCATGACTATCATCTACTCGAAGAGGCCTTTGGAGCTACTTCACTTGGATCTCTTAGGGCCTCCATCCTTTGATAGTCTTGGGGGTAGAAAGTATTGCTTGGTGATTGTGGATGATTATTCAAGGTACACTTGGTTATACTTCTTCAAGAGGAAGAGTGAGACCCAACAAACCATCATCAACTTTGCAAATGAAGCTCAACGTCAACATAATGCAAAGATCTTGACAATAAGAAGTGATAACGGCACCGAGTTCAAGAACTACACCTTGGATGAGTTTCTTAGTGATGAGGGGATCAAGCATCAATATTCCGCACCATACACCCCTCAACAAAATGGTGTGGCGGAAAGGAAGAACCAGACGTTGATGGATGCGGCAAGGACCATGATGGCGGAGTTCAAGTCTCCATACAACTTTTGGGCTAAAGCCATCAACACCGCATGTCATGCATCCAATCGGCTCTATCTACGCAAAGGCTTGAACAAGACTCCATATGAGATACTCACCAGGAACAAGCCCAACCTCAAGTATTTCTGGGTGTTCGGGTGTAAGTGTTTCATTCTCAAGAAAGGTGTTCGCTTGTCTAAATTCGAGGCTAGAGCTTATGAGGGCATATTTGTTGGTTGTGCTACAAACTCTCATGCTTACCGTGTCCTCAGTAAGTCCATGGGACTTACTGAGGAGACGTGTAACGTGAAGTTTGATGAGAATAACGGCTCCCAAGTGGAGCAAAGTGGTATCTTGTGACGTAGGTGATGAAACTCCTCCCCAACCCATAAGAAGAATGGGTGTAGGTTTTATCCTACCCATTGAGGAACCCCTTGTGGCGGAAGGAGAAGGAAAATGTTCCATTCAAGTGGAACAATCACCAACCCAAGACCCACACGCTTCCGAAGAACAAAGTGAAGGCCCTCAACCTCATCAACAAGACCAAGGGCAAGATCAACCTCAAGATGGTGTTGAACCACCAAGTGGCGCCCAAGGTCAAGTTCTCTCCTTCGAGCAAGCTCAAGATCTAGAACAAGCTCAAGATGACGCTCAAGATGATCAAGTGACCGCTCCTCAAATCACTCCTAATGAGGAATTGGAGTGTCATACCTCCAAGATTGCATCCAAGCTCACTACCAAGTGTCATCTCATGAAGAATGTGCTTGGAAGCATACGAAAGGGGGTAAGCACTCGTAGACAATTGGCAAACTATTGTGAACATCACACGTTTGTCTCTTGTGTTGAACCCCAAAAAGTCTATGAGGCTCTTGAGGATCCAGATTGGCTCAATGCCATGCATGAAGAACTCAAGAATTTCGAGCACAACAAGGTGTGGAGATTGGTGCCAAGGCCAACGGGGAACCATAATGTCATTGGAACGAAGTGGATATTCAAGAACAAGAAAGATCCTCATGGAATTATTTTTCGCAACAAGGCTCGCTTGGTAGCACAAGGCTACTCCCAAGTCGAGGGTATTGACTATGGTGAAACCTTTGCTCCCGTTGCCCGCCTCGAATCTATTCGTTTGTTGATTGCTTATGCTTCTCACCATAATTTCAAGTTGCACCCAATGGATGTGAAGAGTGCTTTTCTTAATGGTCCTATTAATGAGTTGGTGTATGTCAAACAACCCCCCGGGTTCGAGGATCCCTATTTTGTCGATCATGTGTACCAACTCGATAAGGCACTCTATGGCCTTAAATAAGCCCCACGTGCGTGGTATGACCACCTTACCAAGTTGTTGCAAGATCGTGGGTTTGAAATTGGTAAAATCGACCCCACTCTTTTTACTAAGAAGGTCAAAGGGGAGTTGTTTGTATGCCAACTATATGTTGATGATATTATCTTTGGTTCCCCTAACAAAGCTTTTAATGAGGAATTTGCTGCTCTCATGACCTCAAAGTTCAAGATGTCCATGATGGGAGAATTGAAGTTCTTTCTCAGGTTCGAAGTCAAGCAAAGAAGAGAAGGAACTTTCATTAACCAAGCCAAATACACTCAAGACATGCTCAAGAGATTCAAGCTAAGTGATGTCAAGCCGGCTTCCACTCCAATGCCCGTCAAATGCCAACTTGATATAGATGCCAATGGTAAAGCGGTGGATCAAAAGGTATATTGCTCCATGATTGGCTCCTTGCTTTACCTTTGTGCATCTAGACCGAATATCATGTTGAGTGTGGGAATTTGTGCACGGTTTCAAGCCGCACCTAAGGAAAGCCACTTTGTGGCAGTTAAGAGAATCTTTCGATATTTGGCTCATGCCCCAAACTTTGGCTTATCATACCCAAGAGGAGCAAACTTCAATCTTGTAGGCTATTCGGACTCAGATTGGGTACAAGACAAAGTGGATAGGAAGTCCACTTCCGGAGGGTGCCAATTTCTTGGTTGCTCTTTGGTGAGGTGGCCTTCTAAGAAGCAAAGTTTTGTGTCTCTCTCGTCCACCGAAGCGTAGTATGTGGCCGCCGGTAGTTGTTGTGCTCGACTTCTATGGATGAGGCAAACTTTAAAGGATTGCGATGTCATTTGTGAAAAAAAAGTTCCTCTTTGGTGTGACAATGAAAGTGCCATCAAGATTTCTCTCAACCCCGCGCACCACATCAAGACAGAGCATATTGAGATACGGTATCACTTCATTTGGGGTCATATTAGGCGAGGGGAGATCAAGCTCAACTATGTCAACACTCATGATAACCTTGCAGATATATTCATGAAGCCTTTGGATGAAGTAAGATTTCGCGAGTTAAGGCATGAGCTAAATATCATTGATTCGAGCAATATGGCTTGAACCCTTGCACACCCCACCATACTCAACTTAATGTCTTGTTTAGGTGTATGCATGGACATAGGGGGAGTGTTGTTCTCTCAATGAACTCTTCCTCCCCCCATTATGCATAAATTGATCAACTCTTTCACATTAGCCATTTTTGATGGTACTTGTGCTTCAGAGATGAGTTTTGGTCATGGGCCCAAGGTTAAAATCTTCATGGTGCCATACCTTTACACTCAAACATAGATGGCCTAGGCCACCGCCCTCCCTTTTTCATGGGAGTTGGCTTTGGTTTTCTTTTGTCCTTGTGTTTCTTGCCTTAGTCTTGTGTTAGGCCCTAGGTGTTGTCGTCTCCAAGTTGTGGTTTGTCTCGTTGGTTGCTTTGTGCCCTCTTGGAGATCACCACACCATATTCCAGTCTCATGCTCCATCCCAAGCCTTTCTCCTTCTCCTAAACCATCTAATCCAATTGCACACATTTGATCTTGGTTCCAGTAATGGTGAGTGGGTGGTACAATAGGTGGCCCGGGCAGTTCCATAGCTGGTACACTCGGGTTGTACCATCCCAGGAGGACTCCCAGGGTGCTAAGCGATTCCACCACTCGACCCCAGGTTGTGCTTCTGGCCGGTACTACCGGTTGGTTACAGGCGGTACTACTGCTGCCTTCTAGGTGACGGAAGTACCGCCCGCAACCGCTGGCACGTACCAGGAAGTGGTACAACCGCTCCTTGGAGCGATACAACTGCTTTGCGTCTACGGGCATGTAAATAGGGTCGGGGCCGAAGGGTTTTCCTTTCCCTTCATCCCCTATCCTCCCCCATCTCTTTCCCTAGTTTCCGGTCGCCATTGCCCCTGCCCCGGAGTGCTTGTCGCGCTCCGTATCCATGGGCTCTCCGTGGATCTGCTCCATGGAGGCCCCCTCCTTCCCAATCTCTTCCCATGGATGCTGGTAACGCCTTGTTTCCTTTGTTCTAGGGTTCCTCCCTTCTTCTACGACATTACTTGACATTCCACATTTATTGGACAAACTATTGGGTGGAAGAGATCTATATTTGTCTCCTGCTTGGTTTTCATTTCTTAGAAGTTACCATATTGTTAGGTTGATTCAAACTCATGGGTAGTCCTTCTCCAACTGGTAGTACTGCTTTCCCAGCGGTTCTACCGCCTCCCAGGGAGGTACAACCACTGGAGCGGTACTACCGGTCGTAGAACCGGTACAACCACCATGTCTGAACCACGTAGCACTGTTCTATCTTCTCTGTGTTGCAATCAATCTATTCCTCTGTTCGTGTGTGCACTCCTCTCATCTTTGTTGGGTTTCTTGTGCTCTTCTCATGTGTGTGTGTAGGTGGCTCTAGTTCTCGCTTTGCTCCTCCCAAGACCAAGAAGAGAGCTAGAAGACTCAAGCGCCCGGTTGAATCTGATGAAGAAGAAGAGGTTATGATTCCCACCAAGCCCACTCGCCATGAGAAGTCTGCTGCTGCCAAGCAACGTGTGATTTTTCCCTTGCACCGGTGGAAAACCAAGGATTGGGAAGCCTTCCGTTCAAAAAATCCCTACGAGGTTCCCATTGCGCCTCGTTGGACCACCGTTCAGTTCCAGAATGAGATGCAAGTGCGGATTGTTCATGAACTCTTTGAGCACAACAAGAATAGGTATGCCAAGTAGTGGGCCATTGATATTGATCACTGGAGGAGCAACTTGGAGTATTTTGGTGAAGCATTGGCTCTCTATGAGGAGTTTGATCTAGTCAAGCTCATGTCAGTAAACGGTGACTTTTATGTTCGGCTTATCCATCAGTTTTATGCCACTGTTCATTTTGGAGAAGATGACACTCGCACACTCACATTCATGTTCCGCGATGAGCTCTTTCAAGTACCCTGGAGGGCTTTCTGCAATGCTATTGGGTATGACAATACTGGCCTTGAAGGAAAAGGTGGCATTCGTGCTCACGACCATCCTGATTCCATGCCTAAGGAGAAGCTTGCCCCTCTGTACATTCGGGGCCATGGTATTATTGGAGAATCCAAGGATCTTGAGAAGGTCTATGACATCATGCATCGAGTGTTTTGCAACATACTTTTACCCAAGGTGGGAAACCAAGATGAAGTCCATGGCTACCTTGTTGACTTGATGGTTGCTATGAAGACCAAGGTGGGCTCTGGTGCAATGTTTGATGTGTCCAACTGGATGTGGCACGAGATGTACAACATGGTCATCTACAAAAAGGTCCCTATCTATGCTCCGTTTGTCATGTGCTTTCTGAACTTGGTTTCGGTTGTTCGTCCTCCTAGAGAGCATCTCACCTCTCTGGATAACCTCACCGTTCATGAGGTCAAGCAACTCAAGAGGAAGCACAACGAGCCTCACTTTCCTACAATGATCCCGAGGATGTCTATGCTACTTCAGATGATGAAGATTTTGAGCTGGGTCCCGGGGCCAAACCCACTTGGGTAACCAAGCTCACTAAAAAGGTGAAGACGACTTTCTGCCTCCAGACTGACATTCAGAAGAAGATGTATGAGGCCCATTGTCAGTGAGAATGACACCTATGGGATCGCTGGGATCCCTTCTACGGTCGGCGGGCACGAGGTCGTGAGAAGAGCAGGTTTACGAGCGAGCACACGGATCGTTTACCCAGGTTCAGGCCGCGGGGACGCGTAAAACCCTAGTCCTGCTTTGGTGGATGTATTGAGTGTTCTTGAGCTTTCTAAACTAGCTACGGTGGTTGTGCCGTTCTAAAAAGCCGAATCCCTCTCCTGGTCACCTCGGGCCTCCTTTTATAGGGAAAAGGGGTTGCCACAGTGGCACACAGGAGGTGGAATGGCCTACAGTGCGCGAGCTTATCGCACGGCATTATGGGACAAAGCACATTAAATGCGCTACATAGGTGTCCATTAGCTTTATCGGGGATGGGAACGAGGCCCGTCCCGTCCGTCGCCGCTTCCTCTCGCTTCGACACGCGCCCAAACCAGCGATGCATGTAGCGCGATGTAGGCAGGCAGGCAGCTGAGGTGGTGCGGTGGTAGGGCCTTCATGAAGATCTGCATGCCGCCACGCATGTGCTTGCTGATTTGGCCTGGAAGCTGCATGTTGCCATGTAGGTGCCTGCCCAGCTGGTTGGGCTGGCAGCTGCATGCGAATGGCGATGGAGTCTTGGCTGGTGTGGGCCTGGTAGTGGCCCTGCTGGCGCCCTCGGCAAGGGCCTTGCCGGGGGCCCGGCAAGGTTCCTGCCGTGGTGTCGCAGTCGTCCCCGGCAAGATGCTTGCCGGGGGTCTTGTGGATTCCCTGGCGAGGATCCCGCAAGGGTCATCGTCTTCTAATCCTCATCTGATCCTGTGCATTTATGATCTTGACAAAGATCTGCATGCCACCACGTAGGTGCATCCCGAGCCCTGGTCCCAATGTAGTAGATTGGGTCGGAGCCTGTGGGCTCAAGGGTGGCTTGCTTTGCTGGTGTTGGGCAAGTTGCCCCAGCAAGGCTCTTACC
>NC_041380.1:277799612-277802455 GCF_002162155.2 Triticum dicoccoides | reverse complement strand
TTGCCCTCATGCGCTTCTGGTATTGGCGTCGCCTTGGTTGTCTGGTGCTTCGGCTTCTCTCCTGCTTCCCTCCTCTGCCCTGCTAAGCTTGGCCGCGGCGCGTGGCTCTGACTGCCCGTGCACAAGTAAAGGGGTCAAAAGGAGAGCCCCTACTTTTGTACACCGATAGGAGCCCCCGGGCCTGGGCCATACATAAGCGCGACTCATTGTTGGGCTAGGCCTAGAATGGTGCGCGGGCAGGTGGGGCAGATTTTACCATAGTAACTTCTCGTCCACTGTGCTTCCCCACGACCCGCATTGAACGCGTGACATGGAGGTTCATGCATGACGTGAGGGTCATGCATGGGGAAGTTCCCGCACGCATGCATCACATCATGGTAAAGAGGCGGCCCGCGCCTTCCCTGTAAAAAGGAAACGGCCGCGGGCACGCTGCTCATTTACCCCATGTGTCTTATCCAATCTCAGAGCTGTCGTTCCTTCCTTCTTCCTCAAGCCCCTGCTCGCCACCGCTACCCTTTCCCTTCCACAGCTCGCAGCCGCCATGGCACCCAAGACTGGCAACGACATGGGAGCGACCAAGAACGCAGGAGGGGCGGAGCCGCCGGAGAATGAGTTGGCGGCGTGGCGGACGGAGCTCGCCTACTTTCCCTCGATGATCGACGCGGCCCACCTTTGG
Source organism: Triticum dicoccoides (assembly GCF_002162155.2). Lineage (NCBI taxonomy): Eukaryota > Viridiplantae > Streptophyta > Magnoliopsida > Poales > Poaceae > Triticum > Triticum dicoccoides. The sequence continues at coordinate 277,801,779 of NC_041380.1, read as the reverse complement.
GACAACTTCAGGCTGCTGTGGGGGGTCAAGATGGGGGGAGAGACGACGGGGCATCCTGCCACACACGTCATTCCCGCCAACTGCGGCAAAGCCGCCCCGAATCGGTATATGTTCTTCGTCGATTACTTCTCCTACAGCCTCTGCCCTCCCTTCTCTGATTTCTTCAATGACATCATGCATACCTTCGTCTTCCACCTCCTGGATTTTACCCCAAATGTCATGGTGTGCAGGGCTCCCTTTACCCATCTCTACGAGGGCTTCGCCAGAGTGCATCCCAACACGGCGCTCTTCCACCACTACTTCTTCCCTCGGATCCAGCAGGGAGGCACCATCTTCGGTTGTGTCACCTAGATCCCGAGGTCCAAGGGGACATACCGGGAGGGTGCTCAGAAGGAGAGGTGGGAGGAGTGGCAGGGCCGGTGGTGCTATATTGAAGAGGAGGATCCACAAGAGTTCTGTCGGGTTCGCCAGGCGCCGCCGGTTCACGGAAACGATTGGAGCAGTGTCGATGCCGACGACGCGAAGCTTATGGTCGCCACCACTAGGAGTCTTTGCCTCACCGAGGACGGGCTCACCCTTGAGATGATTGAGGCAGATTTCATCCGCCGCCGAATTGCTCCACTGCATAACAAGGGGAGGCCGGCCTGGCTCTTCACAAACGCGGCGGACATCATGCGACTCCACCCCGGTCTCGACCACAACTTCACCATGTTGGCGCGCGCTCACTTTTGCCAGCGGCTCTTCCCGCTCGATGTGGACCGCGACGGAAAGGCCGACAGGTTCGGCAAGGTTGCGAAGGCCGGCAAGGTCGTCAAGGGTCCCGCTAAGCAATAACTCATGTTGAAGCGACATCATCGCCATGATGCCAGAGTTCAACGCGCACGGCCTCGTCCCGAATTGGGCCGAGCCGCCGGAGGATCGAGTGCAGGAGTTTTTTGATACCCTGGAGGAGAAGTACATCCGCGAGGAGCCGCGGCACGTCCAGGACACCACCCTGGCGGAGCCGGACTACATCACCACCAGGGCGGCGGAGGCGGAGCTCGCCAGGGAGGCCAGCAGCACTGGCGGCATGGAGGACAAAGTCGCGGCGGCCGCAGAAGAGAAGGAGATCGCCTAGTGGGCGGAGTCTGCCGGGGAGGCCAGTAGCGCCGGCACCAGGGCTCCTCTTATTGGAGACGACGACGAGCCGTCCGAGGAGGAGGCTGAAGCTGTCGAGCCCCCTGCTGTGGGGAAAGGGCGAGTCCTGCGACGGGCCACCTCCGGCGAGCCGGTTTGGCCCGGCAGGGCCATGCTGTTGGAAATATGCCCTAGAGGCAATATGTCACACCCTAGCTAGTCATGCATTAGAGTGTTGCATCATGTTTACTCTTTCATCAGAAACTTGAAATGGGGATCTGTGAAACCCTCAGAATCATTTTGAAAATGATCCAAATAAAAATTTCTCCAAAAGGGTCCAAGAAAATGCTCATGTTGATCTCTGAAAATATTGGACAGAGATAAAAATCAAACCAATATTTTTAGTGGCTCATGGACATTTATTTTGGGCATTTGGAATTAATGCATAAATATTTGCTTTGGAAATATATTTCTATATATATAAATATATGTCCAAATATTATGCCAATTATAAAGGAGCTCTGGAATAATATATCTAGCCCCTGCAAAAATTGGCATAAGTTAAATAAATGATTTAATATATTATTTAAATCAAAACAAATGTCAGAAATTAGAAAACAGAAAAAAATAAAAGGGAGAAGCTTACCTGGGCTCCTCCCTGTGCAGCCCATCCAGCTGGCCGGCCCAGCCAGCAGGCGGCCCAGCCCGCCTCCCTCCTCTGTCGTCTTCGTCCCGACAGAGGGAGGGGAGTGTGGCCGGCACGCGCGCGCGCCACCACGCCACGCCACCTCTCTCCCTGCTTGCCTGCCCTCCCCTCCTCGCTCGATGCCCCGGACGACGCCACGCCTCCCCCCCTGCTCTCTCTCACTCTCCCCCGGCTCTCCCCTCCTCTCCCTCGCTCTCTCTCTCACACGGTCGAACACCACCGTCGCTGCCGTTCGCCATAGCAGCCGACTCCGGCCACCCCTCGCTCCCCCGACTAGCTCAGGAGCTCCGCCTCGACCTCCTCTTCCTCCCCACCGCTCCACGGGTCTCCGGAAGCCCTGCATCG
>NC_041380.1:277617053-277799048 GCF_002162155.2 Triticum dicoccoides | reverse complement strand
CTCTAGGCCTTAGCCCCACCTTGGCCGAGAGCTCCACGCCGCCGGCGATGTCGCCGTCGTGGCCACGGTCACCGTAGCGCCCAACCGAGCACACTATCGTGCTCCACGCCTCACTAGGAGCACGCAGCACGCACCAACGCCTCTCCAAACACCCTGCAACGCCGACTCCGACCGCACCCGAACTCCGGCCGCCGCTCACGAGCTCGCCGTCGACGGTACCGGCCACCCCAGGCTCGGCCACCACCACCGTTCGACGCGCGGGAGCAAGAGCTCTCCAACGAGCCCAAGCACAGCCTCGCCCGTGCCCTGTAGCGCGATCCCGCATCACGCCGCCGTCTCGGGCCTCGCCGGCGTCACGTCGCCGGTGGGTTTGACCCACCTTGACCACGGCAGGAACCCCCTGAGTCCCTGACAGGTGGGCCCAGCCCTGTAGCTAATTAGGATTAGCGCTAAATACTGTTAGTTAACCCCTGACACTGACCAGTGGGCCCCAGCGCCACTAATTAGTAATTAGGATTAATTTAACCCTGTTTAACCTCCCTGTCACTGACGTGTGGGCCCCACACGTCAGGTTTGACCTCAGCCAGCCGCAGTTGACCACTGACGTCATGATGACGTCATGCTGGCGCAATAACTATAATTTCTGGATTTAATTTAAATCAGGAAATTCCAGAATATTATTTAAACTTCAAAAATTCATAACTTTTATTCTGTAACTCCAAATTGGACAAATTATATATGAAAAATGATCAGAAAAATCCAATCTATCCATCTGTACTATTTTCATGCATGATAAAACAAGTTAAATTGATGTTTCAAGCAGAACAAGGAAAAGCACTTTAAAAGGCCATATTTGAATTTGAAATTTGAATCCTTGATTCAAATTTGTTCAAACCCTTCTGGTTTTAGTTGCATTAGCCCAATACACTCATTTTGCCATGTCTCATGCATGCATCATATTGTTGCATACTGTTTGGTAATGTTTGTGTATCGGTGCTCTCTACGGCAGGTTCTGTCTCCGAGGAATACCGTGATTACCCTAACGAAGAACCGTATCAGTGCATCGAACCATCAGGCAAGCAACCAACCATTTGATCATATCGATACAATCCCATGTTCTCGCTCCTGCTCTCTTTTACTGCATTAAGACAACGCGTTTCAAACTGCTGTGTGCTACGGTAGTTGAACCCATTTCCTCTGCATGACCTGTCATTGCCACAGTAACTAGATGAAACCCACTAGCATGTGTAGGAGTTGTCTGAGCCATATGTATGTGTTGTTCCTAACTTGCTATGCCTGCTATGCTTAGAGTCGTGTCAGGTCTGGTTCATCGGGGTGATGGGCTAGAGTGAAATGATTATGTCGATAATGAGAGTAGTGTGGTGAACACGATTTGGTAAAGGTATCGATGAGAGGCCATGTAGGAGTACATGGTGGGTTGTTTCATTGAAGCCGACCTTAAGCACTGAGATCTGTATGCGTGATTTAAGATACAGCTACTACCATGCATTGGGCCCTGAAATATGACCCCGCTCGACTTCTTATTCACCCTAGCTCTCTGTCCAGGAGTTGCAAGTAGTTTCTGGTGTTTGTAGCCTACTGGAGGCCGTGGACAGCGCTGACCGTAGGGGTGGGCTGTGATGCGGTAGGTACGTGGCCGGGTGTACCGAATACCCGTTAGGTATCTCGGGAACCCTGTTCACATCGTTCGGGGCCGTATGGGAAACCCCGGCCGGACTCCCTGCGGATGGAACCTGAATAGGCGATAAACCTGGACTAGAGGCTTAAGTGTTTAGGTAGGTCGTGGTCTACACCCACGTCGGCTTTCGCTTGAAGTCTGCCGAGCACATGTCATGTGCAGACGCTAAGTGGTGGAAACATGTATGAAGAAGTACACCCCTGCAGGGTTATCATAATCTATTCGAATAGCCGCGTCCGCGGTAAAGGACTACTTGGTTGCCTATACAGTTCATAGACAAGTAAATGGAAACTGTTAAAAGCCTCAAGATAAGTGTGAGTGCCGAGGATGGCTCTTCCGTAGGAAGACGGAGGTGGATCCTCGGTAGTGTATTGAAGTGGTGAGTAGTGGACTCGTGTGCGCAAAACCATTTCAAGTTGGAGTATCGTAGGATAGTCTAGCCAAGAGTCAAAGCTGGCTTGCTGCAATAACTCCACCAACCCTTCTTGATACTAAGCATGTATGTAGGATCTGATGTAAGTCTTGCTGAGTACCTTTGTACTCATGTTGCTATAATCTACATTTTTACAGAAGACGCTGCAACCCCTTCTGATGGGTTCTATGTAGACGTTGACATCAACGAGTAGGCTAAAGACCCAGGTGGTGACCAAGAGCTTGTGAAGGACCACGTAGTATAGCTAGGCTTTCCAAGCCTCTTTTATTTTACTAGTTGTCTGTACTCAGACAAGTTACTTCCGCTGCTGGTTTGTATGACTGTATGACTTGTATGTTGGGTCGTGAGACCCGTACCTTTGTGTATGTTATGTATGGCTCCCTGAGCCTTAAATAAAGTACTTGTGTCGTAGAGTCATGTTGTGATGCTTCGTTGTATTTGCACATATCGAGCATATTGTGTGTATGATTGAAATGCTTGGTATGTGTGGGATCTGACTATCTAGTTGTTTATCTTTAGTAGCCTCTCTTACCGGGAAATGTCTCCTAGTGTTACCGCTGAGCCATGGTAGCTTGCTACTGCTCTGGAACACTTAGGCTGGCCGGCATGTGTCCTTCTTCGTTCCTGTGTCTGTCCCTTCTGGGAAATGTAACGCTTTGAGTACCGGAGTCCTGTTAGCCCGCTACAGCCCGGTTTACCGGAGTCCTGCTAGCCCAGTGCTACAGCCCGGACCCACTTGCTGATGACCGACACGTTCGAAGCTGGGTCATGGATGCCTGTCCCTGTAAGTCTGTGCCACTTTGGGTTTACGACTAGTCATGTCAGCCCGGGCTCTTTATCATATGGATGCTAGCGACACTATCATATACGTGAGCCAAAAGGCGCAAACGGTCCCGGGCAAAGGTAAGGCGACACCCATGGGGATACCGTGCGTGAGGCCGCAAAGTGATATGAGGTGTTACCGGCTAGATCGATGTGACATCGAGTCGGGGTCCTGACACAATAATAAATTAGTTATTATTATTATATTTCATTGTTCATGATAATCGTTTATTATCCATGCTAGAATTGTATTGATAGGAAACTCAGATACATGTGTGGATACATAGACAACACCATGTCCCTAGTAAGCCTCTAGTTGACTAGCTCGTTGATCAATAGATGGTTACGGTTTCCTGACCATGGACATTGGATGTCGTTAGGAGAATGATGTGATGGACAAGACCCAATCCTAAGCCTAGCACAAAGATCGTGTAGTTCGTATGCTAAAGCTTTTCTAATGTCAAGTATCATTTCCTTAGACCATGAGATTGTGCAACTCCCGGATACCGTAGGAGTGCTTTGGGTGTACCAAACGTCACAACGTAACTGGGTGGCTATAAAGGTTCACTACAGGTATCTCTGAAAGTGTCTGTTGGGTTGGCACGAATCGAGACTGGGATTTGTCACTCCGTGTAACAGAGAGGTATCTCTGGGTCCACTCGTTAGGACATCATCATAATGTGCACAATGTGACCAAGGAATTGATCACGGGATGATGTGTTACGGAACGAGTAAAGAGACTTGCCGGTAACGAGATTGAACAAGGTATCGGGATACCGACGATCGAATCTCGGGCAAGTACAATACCGCTAACAAAGGGAATTGAATACGGGATTGATTGAATCCTCGACATCGTGGTTCATCCGATGAGATCATCGTGGAACATGTGGGAGCCAACATGGGTATCCAGATCCCGCTGTTGGTTATTGGCCGGAGAGTTGTCTCGGTCATGTCTACATGGTTCCCGAACCCGTAGGGTCTACACACTTAAGGTTCGATGATGCTAGGGTTATTAGGAAGACTTGTATGTGATTACCGAATGTTCTTCAGAGTCCCGGATGAGATCCCGGACGTCACGAGGAGTTCCGGAATGGTCCGTAGGTAAAGATTTATATATGGAAAGTTGTTGTTCGGGTTCCGGGAAAAGTTCGGTTTTTTCCGGTATTGTACCGGGAATCTTCCGGAAGGTTCCGGAGGATTCCGGAGGGGTCCGGAGGTCCAGAAAATGTTCCACCACGTCCAATATATCAGCATGGGCTGTAGGGGGCGGTTTAACCTTAATGGGCCATGGGCACCAGCCCCCCCAAAGCCCATGCGCATGGGAGAGGGGAAACCCTAAGGGGGAGGGCCTCCACTTGACTTGGGAGGCACTCCTCCCCCCCTTGGCCGCCGCCCCCAACCCTAGATGGGATCTAAAGGGGGCCGGCCCCCTCTATCCCCACCTATAAATAGTGGAGGGGTGGGAGGGCGGCCACACCCTTGAACCTGGCGCAGCCCCTCCCCTCCAATACATCTCCTCCTCCGCGTGAGCTTGGCGAAGCCCTGCCGGAGAACTGCCACTCCATCACCACCACTCCGTCGTGCTGTTATTGGACCCTCTTCCTCAACCTATCCCTCCTCCTTGCTGGATCAAGGCGTGGGAGACGTCTCCGTTCCGTACGTGTGTTGAACGCGGAGGTGCCATCCGTTCGGCGCCAGGATCATCGGTGATTTGGATCACGACGAGTACGACTCCATCAACCCCGTTGACTTGAACGCTTCTGCTTAGCGATCTACAAGGGTATGTGTTGGAAATATGCCCTAGAGGCAATAATAAATTGGTTATTATTATATTTCCTTGTTCATGATAATCGTTTATTATCCATGCTAGAATTGTATTGATAGGAAACTCAGATACATGTGTGGATACATAGACAACACCATGTCCCTAGTAAGCCTCTAGTTGACTAGCTCGTTGATCAATAGATGGTTACGGTTTCCTGACCATGGACATTGGATGTCATTGATAACGGGATCACATCATTAGGAGAATGATGTGATGGACAAGACCCAATCCTAAGCTTAGCTCAAAGATCATGTAGTTCGTATGCTAAAGCTTTTCTAATGTCAAGTATCATTTCCTTAGACCATGAGATTGTGTAACTCCCGGATACCGTAGGAGTGCTTTGGGTGTGCCAAATGTCACAACGTAAATGGGTGGCTATAAAGCTGCAGTACGGGTATCTCCGAAAGTGTCTATTGGGTTGGCACGAATCGAGACTGGGATTTGTCACTCCGTGTAAACAGAGAGGTATCTCTCGGCCCACTCGGTAGGACATCATCATAATGTGCACAAAGTGATCAAGGAGTTGATCACGGGATGATGTGTTACGGAACGAGTAAAGATACTTGCCGGTAACGAGATTGAACAAGGTATCGGGATACCGACGATCGAATCTCGGGCAAGTGTCATACCGATAGACAAAGGGAATTGTATACGGGATTGATTAAGTCCTTGACATCGTGGTTCATCCGATGAGATCATCGTGGAACATGTGGGAGCCAACATGGGTATCCAGATCCCGCTGTTGGTTATTGACCGGAGAGTCATCTCGGTCATGGCTGCATGTCTCCCGAACCCGTAGGGTCTACACACTTAAGGTTCGGTGACGCTAGGGTTATAGAGATGTTAATATGCGGTAACCCGAAAGTTGTTCGGAATCCCGGATGAGATCCCGGACGTCACGAGGAGTTCCGGAATGGTCCGGAGGTAAAGAATTATATATAGGAAGTGCTATTTCGGCCATCGGGACAAGTTTCGGGGTCACCGGTATTGTACCGGGACCACCGGAAGGGTCCCGGGGGTCCACCGGGTGGGGCCACCTGCCCCGGGGGCCACATGGGCTGTAGGGGGTGCGCCTTGGCCTATATGGGCCAAGGGCACCAGCCCCAAGAGGCCCATGCACCAAAGGGACAAGAGGAGGGGAGAGTCCTAAAGGGGGAAGGCACCTCCGAGGTGCCTTGGGGAGGATGGACTCCTCCCCCCTTGACCGCACCCTTCCTTGGAGTAAGGGGCAAGGCTGCGCCCTCCCCCTCTCCCTTGGCCCTATATATAGTGGGGGGAAGGGAGGGAAGCCCAACCTAAGCCCTGGCGCCTCCCTCTCCCTCCCATGACACATCTCCTTCCTCCCGCAGCGCTTGGCGAAGCCCTGCTGGAATCCCGCTACTTCCACCACCATGCCGTCGTGTTGTTGGATCTCCATCAACCTCTCCTTTCCCCTTGCTGGATCAAGAAGGAGGAGACGTCGCTGCTCCATACGTGTGTTGAACGCGGAGGTGCCGTCCGTTCGGCGCTAGGATCATCGGTGATTTGGATCACGACGAGTACGACTCCATCAACCCCGTTCTCTTGAACGCTTCCACGCACGATCTACAAGGGTATGTAGATCCACTCCTCCCTCGTTGCTAGATGACTCCATAGATAGATCTTGGTGACATGTAGGAAAATTTTGAATTTATGCTACGTTCCCCAACAGTGGCATCATGAGCTAGGTCTATGCGTAGTTTCTATGCACGAGTAGAACACAAAGTAGTTGTGGGCGTTGATTTTGTTCAATATGCTTACCGTTACTAGTCCAATCTTGATTCGGTGGCATTGTGGGATGAAGCGGCCTGGACCGACCTTACACGTACTCTTACGTGAGACTGGTTCCACCGACTGACATGCACTAGTTGCAGAAGGTGGCTAGCGGGTGTCTGTCTCTCCCACTTTAGTCGGACCGGATTCGATGAAAAGGGTCCTTATGAAGGGCAAATAGCAATTTTCATATCACGTTGTGGTCTTTGCGTACGTAAGAAACGTTCTTGCTAGAAACCCATAGCAGCCACGTAAAACATGCAAACAACAATTAGAGGACGTCTAACTTGTTTTTGCAGGGTATGCTATGTGATGTGATATGGCCAAAAGGATGTGATGAATGATATATGTGATGTATGAGATTGATCATGTTCTTGTAATAGGAATCACGACTTGCATGTCGATGAGTATGACAACCGGCAGGAGCCATAGGAGTTGTCTTAATTTATTTATGACCTGCATGTCAACATAAACGTCATGTAATTACTTTACTTTATTGCTAACTGTTAGCTATAGTAGTAGAAGTAATAGTTGGCGAGACAACTTCATGAAGACACGATGATGGAGATCATGATGATGGAGATCATGGTGTCATGCCGGTGACGATGATGATCATGGAGCCCCGAAGAAGGAGATCAAAAGGAGCAATATGATATTGGCCATATCATGTCACTATTTGATTGCATGTGATGTTTATCATGTTTTTGCATCTTGTTTACTTAGAATGGCGGTATTAAATAAGATGATCCCTCATAATAATTTGAAGAAAGTGTTCCCCCTAACTGTGCACCGTTGCGACAGTTCGTTGTTTCGAAGCACCACGTGATGATCGGGTGTGATAGATTCTAACGTTCACATACAACGGGTGTAAGACAGATTTACACACGCAAAACACTTAGGTTGACTTGACGAGCCTAGCATGTGTACAGACATGGCCTCGGAACACAGAAGACCGAAAGGTCGAGCATGAGTCGTATGGTAGATACGATCAACATGAAGATGTTCACCGATGTTGACTAGTCCGTCTCACGTGATGATCGGACACGGCCTAGTTGACTCGGATCATGTAATCACTTAGATGACTAGAGGGATGTCTATCTGAGTGGGAGTTCATAAGATGAACTTAATTATCCTGAACATAGTCAAAAGGTCTTCGCAAATTATGTCGTAGCTCGCGCTTTAGTTCTACTGTTTAGATATGTTCCTAGAGAAAATTTAGTTGAAAGTTGATAGTAGCAATTATGTGGACTAGGTCTGTAAACTGAGGATTGTCCTCATTGCTTCATAGAAGGCTTATGTCCTTAATGCACCGCTCAGTGTGCTGAACCTCGAACATCGTCTGTGGATGTTGCGAACATCTGACATACACATTTTGATAACTACGTGATAGTTTAGTTAAACGGTTTAGAATTGAGGCACCGAAGACGTTTTTGAAACATCACAAAACATATGAGATGTTTCGAGGGCTGAAATTGGGATTTCAGGCTCGTGCCCACGTCAAGAGGTATAAGACCTCCGACGATTTTCTTAGCCTGCAAACTAAGGGAGAAAAGCTCAATTGTTGAACTTGTGCTCAGATTGTCTGAGTACAACAATCGCTTGAATCGAGTGGGAGTTGATCTTCCAGATGAAATAGTGATGGTTCTCCGAAGTCATTACCACCAAGCTGCTAGAGCTTCGTGATGAACTATAATGCATCAGGGACATATATGATGATCCTTGAGATATTCGCGATGTTTGACACCACAAAAGTAGAAATCAAGAAGGAGCATCAATTGTTGATGGTTAGTGAAACCACTAGTTTCAAGAAGGGCAGGGCAAGAAGGGATACTTCATGAAACGGCAATTCAGATGCTGCTCTAGTGAAGAAACCCAAGGTTGAACCCAAACCCGAGACTAAGTGCTTCTGTAATAAGGGGAACAGCCACTGGAGCAGAATTACCCTAGATACTTGGTAGATGAGAAGGCTGGCAAGGTCGATAGAAGTATATTGGATATACATTGTGTTGATGTGTACTTTACTAGTACTCCTAGTAGCACCAGGGTATTAGATACCGGTTCGGTTGCTAAGTGTTAATAACTCGAAATAAAAGCTACGGAAAAAATGGAGACTAGCTAAAGGTGAGCTGACGATATGTGTTGGAAGTATTTCCAATGTTGATATGATCAAGCATCGCACGCTCCCTCTACCATCGAGATTGGTGTTTGCGTTGAGCATAGACATGATTGGATTATGCCTATCGCAATACGGTTATTCATTTAAAGAGAATAATGGTTACTCTGTTTATTTGAATAATATCTTCAAATGGTCTTACACCTGAAATGAATGGTTTATTGAATCTCGATCGTAGTGATACACATGTTCATAAGATAGTAATGATAGTACCACCTACTTGTGGCACTGCCACGTAAGTCATATCGGTATAAAACGCATGAAGAAGCTCCATGTTGATGGATCTTCGGGCTCACTCGTTTTTGAAAAGTTTGAGGCATGCGAACCATGTCTATTGGTGTATATGCATGAAGAAACTCCATGCAAATGGACCGTTTGGACTCACTTGATTTTGAATCACTTGAGACATGCAAATCATACCACATGGGCAAGATGACTGAAAGCCTCGTTTTCAGTAAAATGGAACTAGAAAGCAACTTGTTGGAAGTAATACATTTTGATGTGTGCAGTCCAATGAGTGCTGAGGCATGTAGTGGATATCGTTATGTTCTTACTTCACAGATGATTTGAGTAGATGTTGAGTATATTTACTTGATGAATCACGAGTCTGAATTATTGAAAGGTTCAAGTAATTTTAGGGTGAAGTTGAAAGATCGTCGTGACAAGAGGATAAAAGATCTATGATATGATCATAGAGATGAATATCTGAATTACGAGTTTGGCACAGAATTGAGACATTGTGAAAATTATTTCACAACTAATACAGCCTGGAACACCATAGTGTGATGGTGTGTCCGAACATCATAACTGCACCTTATTGGATATGATGCATACCATGATGTCTCTTATCAAATTACCACGATAGTTTATGGGTTAGGCATTAGAGACAACCACATTCACTTTAAATAGGGCACCACGTAATTCCGATGAGATGACACCATATGAACTATGGTTTAGAGAAACCTAAGCTATTGTTTCTTAGAAGTTTGGGGCTACGACGCTTATGTGAAAAAGTTTCAGGCTGATAAGCTCGAACCCAAAGCGGATAAATGCATCTTCATAGGACACCCAAAACAGTTGGGTATACCTCCTATCTTAGATCCGAAAGCAATAAGGGATTGTTTCTAGAATCGGGTCCTTTCTCGAGGAAAAGTTTCTCTCGAAAGAATTGAGTGGGAGGATGGTGGAGACTTGATGAGGTTATTGAACCGTCACTTCAACTAGTGTATAGCAGGGCACAAAGAGTTGTTCCTGTGGCACCTACACCAATTGAAGTGGAAGCTTATGATAGTGATCATGAAACTTCAGATCAAGTCACTACCAAACCTCGTGGGATGACAAGGATGCGTACTACTTCAGAGTGGTACGTAATCCTGTCTTGGAAGTCATGTTGCTAGACAACAATGAACTTACGAGCTATGGAGAAGCGATGGTGGGCCCGGATTCCGATAAATGGATCGAGGCCATAAAATCCGAGGGAGGATCCATGTATGAAAACAAAGTGTAGACTTTGGCAGAACAGCTCGATGGTCGTAAGGCTGTTGAGTGCAGATGGATTTTAAAAGGAAGACGGACAATGATGGTAAGTATCACCATTAAGAAAGCTCGACTTGTCGTTAAGAAGTTTCCGACAAGTTCAAAGAGTTGACTACGATGAGACTTTCTCACTCGTAGCGATGCTAAGAGTCTGTTGGAATTATATTAGCGATTACTGCATTATTTATGAAATCTTGCAGATAGGATGTCAAAACATTGTTTCCTCGATGATTTTCTTGAGGAAAGGTTGTATGTGATACAACCAGAAGGTTTTTCTCAATCCTGAAAGATGAATATAAGTATGCAAAGCTCCAGCAATCCTTCTAAGGACTGGAGTAAGCATCTCGGAGTTGGAATGTATGCTTTGATGAGATGATCAAAGATTTTGGGTTTATACAAAGTTTATGAGAAACTTGTATTTCAGAGAAGTGAGTGGGAGCACTATAGAATTTTTGATGAGTATATGTTGTTGACATATTATGGATCAGAAATGACGTAGAATTTCTGGAAAGCATATAGGGTTATTTGGAAAGTGTTTTTCAATGGAAAGCCTGGATCAAGCTACTTGAACATTAAGCATCAAGATCTATAAGGATAGATCAAAACGCTTAATGGTACCTTCAAATGAGCACATACCTTGACATGATCTTGAAGGTGTTCAAGATGGATCAGTCAAAGAAGGAGTTCTTGCCTGAGTTGTAAGGTATGAAGTTAAGACTTAAAGCTCGACCACGGCAGAAGAAAGAGGAAGGATGAAGGTCATCCCCTATGCTTTTATCATAGGCTCTCTACAGTATGCTATGCTGTGTACCGCACCTGAAGTGTGCCTTGCCATGAGTTAGACAAGGGGTACAAGAGTGATCCAAGAATGGATCACAGACAGCGGTCAAAGTTATCCTTAGTAACTAGTGGACTAAGGAATTTTCTCGATTATGGAGGTGGTAAAAGAGTTCGTCGTAAAGGGTTATGCCGATGCAAGCTTAACACCTATCCGGATAGCTTTGATTAGAGATACCGGATACGTATAATGGAGCAACAATTTAGAATAGCTCCAAGTAGAACAGTTATTTGAAATGGCTCCAAATATAGCGTAGTAGCTGCATCTACAAGATGACATAGAGATTTGCGAAGTACATGCGGATCTGAAAGGTTCAGACCCGTTGACTATAACATCTCTCACAAGCATAACATGATCAAACCCAGAACTCATCGAGTGTTAATCACATGGTAATGTGAACTAGATTATTGACTCTAGTAAACTCTTTGGGTGTTAGTCACATGGGGATGTGACCTTGAGTGTTAATCACATATCACTGTGAACTGGATTATTGACTCTAGTGCAAGTGGGAGACTGTTGGAAATATGCCCTAGAGGCAATAAAAAATTGGTTATTATTATATTTCCTTGTTCATGATAATCGTTTATTATCCATGCTAGAATTGTATTGATAGGAAACTCAGATACATGTGTGGATACATAGACAACACCATGTCCCTAGTAAGCCTCTAGTTGACTAGCTCGTTGATCAATAGATGGTTACGGTTTCCTGACCATGGACATTGGATGTCATTGATAACGGGATCACATCATTAGGAGAATGGCGTGATGGACAAGACCCAATCCTAAGCTTAGCTCAAAGATCGTGTAGTTCGTATGCTAAAGCTTTTCTAATGTCAAGTATCATTTCCTTAGACCATGAGATTGTGTAACTCCCGAATACCGTAGGAGTGCTTTGGGTGTGCCAAACGTCACAACGTAACTGGGTGGCTATAAAGGTGCACTACGGGTATCTCCGAAAGTGTCTGTTGGGTTGGCACGAATCAAGACTGGGATTTGTCACTCCGTGTAAACGGAGAGGTATCTCTGGGCCCACTCAGTAGGACATCATCATAATGTGCACAAAGTGATCAAGGAGTTGATCACGGGATGATGTGTTACGGAACGAGTAAAGAGACTTGCCGGTAACGAGATTGAACAAGGTATCGGGATACCGACGATCGAATCTCGGGCAAGTGTCATACCGATAGACAAAGGGAATTGTATACGGGATTGATTAAGTCCTTGACATCGTGGTTCATCCGATGAGATCATCATGGAACATGTGGGAGCCAACATGGGTATCCAGATCCCGCTGTTGGTTATTGACCGGAGAGTCATCTCGGTCATGTCTGCATGTCTCCCGAACCCGTAGGGTCTACACACTTAAGGTTCGGTGACGCTAGGGTTATAGAGATGTTAGTATGCAGTAACCCGAAAGTCGTTCGGAGTCCCGGATGAGATCCCGGACGTCACGAGGAGTTCCGGAATGGTCCGGAGGTAAAGAATTATATATAAGAAGTGCTATTTCGGCCATCGGGACAAGTTTCGGGGTCGCCGGTATTGTACCGGGACCACCGGAAGGGTCCCGGGGGTCCACCGGGTGGGGCCACCTGCTCCGGGGGCCACATGGGCTGTAGGGGGTGCGCCTTGGCCTATATGGGCCAAGGGCACCAGCCCCAAGAGGCCCATGCGCCAAAGGGACAAGAGGAGGGGAGAGTCCTAAAGGGGGAAGGCACCTCCGAGGTGCCTTGGGGAGGATGGACTCCTCCCCCCCTTGGCCGCACCCTTCCTTGGAGGAAGGGGCAAGGCTGCGCCCTCCCCCTCTCCCTTGGCCCTATATATAGTGGGGGGAAGGGAGGGCAGCCCAACCTAAGCCCTGGCGCCTCCCTCTCCCTCCCATGACATATCTCCTTCCTCCCGCAGCGCTTGGCGAAGCCCTGTTGGAATCCCGCTACTTCCACCACCACGCCGTCGTGTTGTTGGATCTCCATCAACCTCTCCTTTCCCCTTGCTGGATCAAGAAGGAGGAGACGTTGCTGCTCCGTACGTGTGTTGAACGCGGAGGTGCCGTCCGTTCGGCGCTAGGATCATCGGTGATTTGGATCACGACGAGTACGACTCCATCAACCCCGTTCTCTTGAACGCTTCCGCGTGCAATCTACAAGGGTATGTAGATCCACTCCTCCCTCGTTGCTAGATGACTCCATAGATAGATCTTGGTGACACGTAGGAAAATTTTGAATTTATGCTACGTTCCCCAACAGTATGTAGATGCACTCTCCTTCCCCTTGTTGCTAGATTACTATATAGATTGATCTTGGTGATGCATAGAAAAATTTAAATTTCTGCTACGATCCCCAACAGTGGCATCATGAGCTAGGTCTATGCGTAGTTTCTATGCATGAGTAGAACACAAAGCAGTTGTGGGCGTCGATTTTGTCAATTTACTTGCCGTTACTAGTCTTATCTTGATTCGGCGGCATCATGGGATGAAGCGGTCCGGACCGACCTTACACGTACTCTTACATGAGACTGGTTCCACCGACTGACATGCACTAGTTGCATAAGGTGGCTACCGGGTGTCTGTCTCTCCCACTTTAGTCGGATCGGATTCGATGAAAAGGGTCCTTATGAAGGGTAAATAGAAATTGGCATATCACGTTGTGGTTTTCGCGTAGGTAAGAAACGTTCTTGCTAGAAACCTATAGCAGCCACGTAAAAACTTGCAACAACAATTAGAGGACGTCTAACTTCTTTTTGCAGCATATGCCTTGTGTTGTGATATGGCCAAAAGGATGTGATGAATGATATATGTGATGTATGCGATTGATCATGTTCTTGTAATAGGAATCACGACTTGCATGTCGATGAGTATGACAACCGATAGGAGCCATAGGAGTTGTCTTAATTTATCTATGACATGTGTGTCAACATAGACGTCATGTAATTACTTTACTTTATTGCTAAAGCGTTAGCCATAGTGGTAGAAGTAATAGATGACGAGACAACTTCAAGAAGACATGATGATGGAGATCATGATGATGGAGATCATGGTGTCATGCCGGTGACAACGATGATCATGGAGCCCCGAAGATGGAGATCAAAAGGAGCAAAATGATATTGGCCATATCATGTCACTATTTGATTGCATGTGATGTTTATCATGTTTTACATCTTATTTGCTTAGAACGTGTAACACCCCAAATTTGCAATTTGGAATGTTATACACTAGATCATCATGCATATCATATTTTCTTGCATTTTGGTTGATCCTAGAAATTTCACGCAACTCAAGGACCTCCGGAGAGAGTTGGAGATTTTGTTATTTTCATATTTGAGTTCTCTCAAATTTTGAAAAGAGGATCATTTGATTTATTTATTTCATCTTCAATAATTTTTCCAATATCAAAATATAAGAGAGGGAATAATATGACTTTCCCAAAATTGAGGAAAAATGAAGATTTAATATATAGATCAAGTTTTGGTTTTGCCGGAGTTTTTTTTTTTGCATTTTATTTGGATAGGGAAAAATGCGCGTTTTCAAAAATTGTATTTTAGGCCCGGAGAAAAGTTCATTTTGTTTGACTCATTTTTAGGAGAAGGGGAAAATTTACTTTAGGTTTTTCGGAGTTCGTTTAGTTTCTTTTTCTTTTGTTTTCTGCGCGCGAAAACCAGTTAAAAAAAACAAAGAAACCCTGTCGCAGGCCAGCCGGGCCAGGCCCAGCCAGCCGCCGCCCCCAGCCTCCCTGTGTGCTGCGCGCCAGGCGCAGGAGCGCCAGCCGCCGCCGCCTCTTGCCTCTAGGCCGAATCCTTTTAGGATTCTAGACCGGCCTCTTTCCTTTGTTTCGTTTTTCTTTTCCTAATCCTAGTCTATTTCTTATCCCCTACCCCAAGTAATCTCTCCCCTCCCCAATATAAATACCCCCACACACACCCCCCCTCTAAACCCATCAAATCAAAACCCAAGCCTCTCTCCTCCTAAGCCGCAGCAAGCAGCAGCGCGCAGCCCCAAGCAGCCGACTTAGCCGCGCCGCCTGACGCCTAAGCCGCCGCCTTAGCCGCCGCCTTAGCCGCCGCCGCCGCCGCCCTTGTGCCCTAGCGCCGCCGCCAACACTGCCGTTCGCCGGAGCCCCTCGTCGGAACCTCGCTGGAGGTTGCCCCGCGTCTCTTTTCCTCGGATCATTTTCTTCTAATCGTTCCGATTCTTTTCTTCTCTTCTGATTCGTTCTCTAGATCGGTTTTCCGTTTCTTTTTCGTTTTCTTTTCCGAAAACCCTAGATCGGTTTTCGTTCTTCTTTTGGACCGGTCGTCGCAACGAACGTGATCACCGATTCTTCTAGGTTAATGACGCCCGTTCGTTTAACCGTTCGTCTCTTTCTTTTCGTCGGATTTATTCCGCGATCGCGATCTCAGATCTGATCTTCGTTCTAGTCTTTCTTCCCGCTCGTTTATCGGAATCAGGTTATTCAAGCGCCTATTGTTTCGTCTCGAAACCGCCGTTCCGTCTAATCAACTTAAACAAGTTTTTGCCCGGTAAAATTTGACCTAGATTCAACTTGCTAGAACCGAGTTGTTTTCTTCCGCCGTTTGTTTTTCCGTTTCTTTGTTCGGTTCGTTCTTTCTTTGCAACAGGAGTTCTCAAGTTGAACTTTCTGGTTCGTTCTCTTGTTCGAGTTTTACCTGTGCATTAGATGAGTACTTATTGTATGCTTGTTGTTTGTCTGCGATAGATTACCCGGATTGCGCCGCCTGTTACTGCGATAATTTAATGGTTTATCTAAGGTGGCAACTTAAACACACATCTGGGTGGATTGAGGCACCTGATGTCTATCAGGACTTGCCTGTTTTTTTGGACCGCCACCCAGGCTCAAAGGGATCATAAGATCTTTCATGCTAGAAACTTCCGTGTGCAGCCACATGCTACTATGGGCTCTGGCATAGTTGACTAAGTTGTGCGAACTCTTACGGGGTGGACTAGCAGATGTAGGGGTTGTAGGTGGTACGGTCTACCCCACATGTAAGGTGCTAGCGCTTCTGAAAGACTATGTCTCGGTCATCCGTTTCTCAAACACCATGTAGTGCGAGAAAACAAACGGAGGCGATCGAGTCATGTGGGGAAAAGTGCGCAAACCTCTGCAGAGTTTACAAACTAATCATGATTAGCCGTGTCCCCGGTTATGGACAACTTGAGTATCTAGTACTTGAATATCATGTGAATCTCAACATGTTACTTCTAATTAATGTTGTTGGGTTTTAATTATTTTTAATTGGGATTGAGAATGCTGTCAACCATTCTCGATGTTTCACAACCACCATGATAGTTAAATAAACTTATTCCTTTGCAGTAGGGAAAAACTGGCTTTACGCAAAAACTGTAACCATAGAGCTTTCCACCAGCCATATATGCATATAGTATAGTTGTTTCATTCCATTACTCTCTATGTGTTACTTTGCCAGCATATTCCATGTGCTGACCCATTTTCGGGCTGCAACTTCTCATGTTGCAGACTTTTCAGACGACGAGTAAGGTGTTTTAGGTCGTGGTTCTATACTCAGTGATGCCGCTGGAGTTGATGGACCCATTTACCTTCCGAGTCTTCCGCTGTTACCGACACTAGATGGCCTTAAGCCATTTTTATTGTAATAAGTTCTCTTTGAGACAACGATGCAATAAGTGTGTGATTGCCACTCTGATATAAATCCTTCGCTGTACTGTGTGGTGTCAGCATTACTGATCCACGGATGACACCGGAGCACAGTAGGCTTGATCCATTCGGGTCGGGTCGCCACAGAGATGGTACCAGAGCACACGCTGACTGTAGGACACGACCACTAATTTAAAGCCATAGATTACCATCCTCTTCTCATTTTCTAACTCCTCATCTTTTCTACTCTATTAGGATGACGAACGCGAAGATTAAGTATGCCCAACCGGATGAAGGCGCACCATTTGGATTTCACCTGAAGGAAGTCACCAAGTACCTGAACATTGGATTACCAAGCTTCATGGGAACCTTCAACGCCACTCTGCCTGAAGAGGAGCGCTGGAAGATTCAAGCTCATGTTCCGGGAAGAACATTCGCACCAATCACGAAGCCTATAGATAGTGTTTTCAATGCACCAACCTGGAGTCTAGGAAGGAGCATGGCAGCTCATATCACCATAGGACGCATTGGAGAAGTTTATCAAGAAGACCTCAAGGACACTATCTACCAGATTTGTGGACGCCGTGATGAACAATGGGAGTTAGTCAGCACCAAGAAGGATAGATCCATTGCATCATTCATCCAGGAGTTAAACCGGCACATTCGACGCCACAAGAACCAGATGTGCAATGATATGATAGAGTTGAAGAATGCGAAGGCAAGGATCATCGAGCTAGAAGGAGAACTGAAGTCTACACGCAAGGACTACATGGACGAGATCGTAGCTCTAGCAAGGCACAATGGCGATCTTAAGCAGGAGATTGAAGAACTCAAGGGGAAGTTAGCATTAAAGGAGGAAGACAAGTACGTCGCATGTCCGAATAACTACATCATCATCGACGACACCGATTCGGATCCAAGTGAATCCGACTTTGAAGACGAAGCTGGAGCAGATATCATGGAGTCTTCCACCGGTTCAAATTTCTAGATGACCACCAAATAGTAGTAGTATTCCCCCATGTAAACAATAGTTCGAGCACTTTTGCGATAGTTTTAGATCGTTTGTAAGCCCTTGTTTGATTGAATGAAGTGATTTTGTGTGCATTTGCTCATGTGCATTGGGGTAGTGTTTTCCCTTAGACCTCATTCTATTCTTAATTCTTGTCTTTTCTAAACCCTCAGATGCCACCAACCCAAGCCCTTAGGTCACCCATGTTAGTAAGCTCACCAGGAGCAGAGTTTATGGCTAGACGATTGTGTGATCGGTTACCATTAAGGATTGGTAACTATGTTTTTCCCTCAGACCTAATAGTATTGGAATCTCAAGGATTGGATGTGATATTAGGCATGGATTGGTTGTCGATGTATGGAGGAAACATCGATTGTGCTAGTAAGTCAATTCTGCTTACCACACCAGAAGGGAGAAGGATCAAGTATGTATCTCGGCATGTGCCAAACAGGACACAAGTAAATTCCTTAACAGGAGTCGTGCAGGAGGAAGTACCAGTGGTAAAGGATTTTCCTGATGTATTTCCAGAAGAGTTGCCAGGCATGCCACCAGATAGAGACATTGAGTTTTTGATTGAGTTATTGCCAGGCACTGGGCCAATACCGAAGCGACCGTACCGGATGCCAGCAAAGGATTTGGTGGAAATTAAGAATCAGATTAAGGAGTTATTGGATAAAGGTTACATTCGCCCAAGTTCTTCGCCTTGGGGATCACCCATACTTCTAGTGGAAAAGAAGGATGGATCATTAAGGATGGTTGTAGATTATCGGGGATTGAATGAAGTAACCATCAAGAATAAGTACCCACTGCCTATGATCAACGATCTGTTTGATCGATTGCAAGGACCTAAAGTGTTTTCCAAGATCGATTTGCGATCAGGGTACCATCAATTGAAGATTCTAGAGCAGGACATACCTAAGACATCATTCACCACGAGATATGGACTGTATGAGTATACCGTTATGTCATTTGGATTGACTAACGCACCTGCCTATTTTATGAACCTGATGAACAAAGTGTTTATGGAGTTTTTGGATAAGTTCGTCGTAGTGTTCACTGATGACATCCTGGTTTATTCAAAGAATGAAGAGGAGCATAAGGAACATTTGCGTTTGGTTTTGAAGAAACTAAGGGAACATCAGTTATACGCCAAATTCAGCAAATGTGAGTTTTGGTTGAAGGAAGTTGGATTCCTCGGACACGTTATATCCGGAGAAGGTATAGCAGTTGACCCCACAAAGGTTGAAACCGTAACCGAATGGAAAGCACCAACAACAGTTGGAGAGATCCGGAGTTTTCTTGGACTCGCAGGATACTACCGGAGATTCATTGAGGACTTTTCAAAGATTGCAAAGCCTATGACTGAATTGTTGAAGAAGGATACTAAGTTCAAATGGACTGAGGAGTGTGAGGCTAGTTTCCAGGAGTTGAAGAAACGCTTGGTCACCTCACCAGTATTGATTTTGCCAGATCAGACCAAGGATTATGAGGTGTATTGCGACGCTTCACGCCGAGGACTTGGAGCAGTGCTTATGCAGGAAGGAAGAGTTGTTTCGTATGCTTCACGAAAACTGAAGCCTCATGAGTTGAATTATGCCACGCATGATTTGGAGTTAGCAGCCGTAGTGCATGCATTGAAGACGTGGAGACATTTCCTCATTGGAAATCATTGTGAGGTGTACACGGATCACAAGAGTTTGAAGTACATTTTCACGCAGGAGGAGTTGAACCTCAGACAAAGGAGATGGTTGGAGCTCATCAAGGATTATGACATGAGATTGCATTACCATCCTGGAAAAGCTAATGTAGTAGCTGACGCATTGAGCCGTAAGAGCCATGTCAATACCCTAATGACGGGGAAAATACCGAAGGATTTAGCAGAATACCTTCGTGAGCTATGTTTGGAAATAGTTCCGAGAGGCTATGTAGCAGCATTGGAGATTCAGTCAACATTGATGGATAAGATCAGAGAAGCTCAGAAATCTGACAAGGAGATTGCTGCTATAAAAGAGAAAATGAGTAAAGGAAAAGCAAAGGGATTTCGTGAGGATGAGCACGACACCCTATGGTTTGAGGACCGTGTTTATGTGCCAAATGACCAGGAGATCAGGAAGTTGATTTTACAAGAGGCACATGATTCACCGTATTCGATTCACCCAGGGAATACCAAGATGTATTTGGATCTGAAGGAAACATTCTGGTGGACCGGAATGAAGAAGGATATTGCAGCATATGTAGCAGTTTGTGACGTATGTCAGAGAGTAAAGGCAGAGCATCAGAAGCCAGCAGGATTGTTACAACCATTGCCGATACCCGAATGGAAGTGGGAAAAGATAGGCATGGATTTTATCACAGGACTACCCAGGACGAAAGCAGGCCATGACTCGATATGGGTAGTAGTTGATCGTTTGACAAAGGTAGCACATTTCATTCCAGTTAAGACCACTTACACCAGTGCTAAGTTGGCAAAGATATATATGACTAGGATCATTTGTTTGCATGGAGTTCCGAGGAGTATAGTATCAGACAGAGGAACCCAATTTACCTCACAGTTTTGGAATCAGTTGCATGAAACTTTAGGAACCAGACTGGAGTTCAGCATAGCTTTTCACCCGCAGACAGATGGACAGACCAAGAGAGGCAATCAGATTTTGGAAGATATGCTGAGAGCTTGTGCACTAGATTATGGATCTAGTTTGGACGATAACTTGTCGTATGCGAAGTTTTCTTATAACAACAGTTACCAAACCAGTTTGAAGATGGCACCTTTCGAAGCTTTATACGGAAGGAGGTGCAGGACACCGTTGTCATGGGACGAAGTTGGAGATCGTCAATTCTTTGGACCAGATTTGATTAAGGAGTCTGAACGGAAAGTTAAGTTGATTCGCGATAGGCTCAAGGTAGCCCAGTCCAGGCAGAAGAGCTATGCAGATTCAAAATGCAAGGAGACAGTTTACGAAACCGGAGACAAAGTTTATCTTCGAGTATCCCCACTTCGAGGAGTTAAGCGCTTTGGAGTTAAAGGAAAATCAGCACCGCGTTTCGTTGGACCGTATAAGATTTTGCAACGTATGGGAGAAGTTGCTTATAAGTTGGAATTACCAAAGGGACTGTCAGGAGTTCATGATGTATTCCATGTTTCTCAGCTGAAGAAATGTCACGCCGAGATGGAGGAGGTACCGCTAAGAGATACAGTGCCACTCGAAGTGATTCAGTTGAAGGACGACTTAACGTATGAGGAGAAGCCAGTCGAGATTCTCGATTATGCCAGTAGAGTTACTCGTAGCAAGGTTATCAAGTTTTGCAAAGTTCAGTGGAACCACCACTCAGAGGATGAAGCCACCTGGGAAAGAGAAGAAGATTTGCTCAAGGACCACCCTCACCTATTTTCTAGCCAACCCGAATCTCGAGGGCGAGATTCATCTTAAGGGGGGTAGTTTTGTAACATCCCAAATTTGCAATTTGGAATGTTATACACTAGATCATCATGCATATCATATTTTCTTGCATTTTGGTTGATCCTAGAAATTTCACGCAACTCAAGGACCTCCGGAGAGAGTTGGAAATTTCGTTATTTTCATATTTGAGTTCTCTCAAATTTTGAAAAGAGGATCATTTGATTTATTTATTTCATCTTCAATAATTTTTCCAATATCAAAATATAAGAGAGGGAATAATATGACTTTCCCAAAATTGAGGGAAAATGAAGATTTAATAAATAGATCAAGTTTTGGTTTTGCCGGAGTTTTTTTTTTGCATTTTATTTGGATAGGGAAAAATGCGCGTTTTCAAAAATTGCATTTTAGGCCCGGAGAAAAGTTCATTTTGTTCGACACATTTTTAGGAGTCGGGGAAAATTTACTTTAGGTTTTTCGGAGTTCGTTTAGTTTCTTTTTCTTTTGTTTTCTGCGCGCGAAAACCAGTTAAAAAAACAAAGAAACCCTCCCGCAGGCCAGCCGGGCCAGGCCCAGCCAGCCGCCGCCCCCAGCCTCCCTGTGCGCTGCGCGCCAGGCGCAGGAGCGCCAGCCGCCGCCGCCTCTTGCCTCTAGGCCGAATCCTTCTAGGATTCTAGGCCGGCCTCTTTCCTTTGTTTCGTTTTTCTTTTCCTAATCCTAGTCTATTTCTTGTCCCCTACCCCAAGTAATCTCTCCCCTCCCCAATATAAATACCCCCACACCCGCCCTTCTAAACCCATCAAATCAAAACCCAAGCCTCTCTCCTCCTAAGCCGCAGCAAGCAGTAGCGCGCAGCCCCAAGCCGCCGCCTTAGCCGCGCCGCCCCGCGCCTTAGTCGCGCCGCCCCACGCCTAAGCCGCCGCCTTAGACGTCGCCGCCGCCGCCCTTGTGCCCTAGCGCCGCCGCCTTAGACGTCGCCGCCACCGCCCTTGTGCCCTAGCGCCGCCGCCAACGTCGCCGTTCGCCGGAGCCCCTCGCCGGAACCTCGTCGGAGGTTGCCCCGCGTCTCTTTTCCCCGGATCATTTTCTTCTAATCGTTCTGATTCTTTTCTTCTCTTCTGATTCGTTTTCTAGATCGGTTTTCCGTTTCTTTTTCGTTTTCTTTTCCGAAAACCCTAGATTGGTTTTCGTTCTTCTTTCGGACCGTTCGTCGCAACGAATGTGATCACCGATTCTTCTAGGTTATCAACGCCCGTTCGTTTAACCGTTTGTCTCTTTCTTTTCGTCGGATTTATTCCGCGATCGCGATCTCAGATCCGATCTTCGTTCTAGTCTTTCTTCCCGCTCGTTTATGGGAATCAGGTGATTCAAGCGCCTGGAGTTTCGTCTCGAAACCGCCGTTCCGTCTAATCAACTTAAACAAGTTTTTGCCTGGTAAAATTTGACCTAGATTCAACTTGCTAGAACTGAGTTGTTTTCTTCCGCCGTTTGTTTTTCCGTTTCTTTGTTCGGTTCGTTCTTTCTTTGCAGCCGGAGTTCTTAAGTTGAACTTTCTAGTTCGTTCTCTTGTTTGAGTTTTACCTATGCATTAGATGAGTACTTATTGTATGCTTGTTGTTTGTCTGCGATAGATTACCCGGATTGCGCCGCCTGTTACTTCGAAACCCTAGGTCTCGCGGATCATCAGCAAGGCAAGTAACACTTTGATCATACCTTTTCCACAACCCATGTTTTATTGCATTAGATCAATCCTCACACATTGCATGATTAGGATCTAATTAAATTGTGGGATGGGAAGTAGATGAGGTAGTACCTATTACCTGTATTATTATGAAACCTTTGGGAGTTACTTCTACGTTTGCTTATTATGCCATGCTATGCTAGTAGACGTGGATTGAGTGAGTGATATCCATGACAGATGTGAGATTGATAATTTAATGGTTTATCTAAGGTGGCAACTTAAACACACATCTGGGTGGATTGAGGCACCTGATGTCTATCAGGACTTGCCTGTTTTTTTTGGACCGCCACCCAGGCTCAAAGGGATCATAAGATCTTTCATGCTAGAAACTTCCGTGTGCAGCCACATGCTACTATGGGCTCTGGCATAGTTGACTAAGTTGTGCGAACTCTTACGGGGTGGACTAGCAGATGTAGGGGTTGTAGGTGGTACGGTCTACCCCACATGTAAGGTGCTAGCGCTTCTGAAGGACTATGTCTCGGTCATCCGTTTCTCAAACACCATGTAGTGCGAGAAAACAAATGGAGGCGATCGAGTCATGTGGGGAAAAGTGCGCAAACCTCTGCAGAGTGTACAAACTAATCATGATTAGCCGTGTCCCCGGTTATGGACAACTTGAGTATCTAGTACTTGAATATCATGTGAATCTCAACATGTTACTTCTAATTAATGTTGTTGGGTTTTAATTATTTTTAATTGGGATTGAGAATGCTGTCAACCATTCTCGATGTTTCACAACCACCATGATAGTTAAATAAACTTATTCCTTTGCAGTAGGGAAAAACTAGCTTTACGCAAAAACTGTAACCATAGAGCTTTCCACCAGTCATATATGCATATAGTATAGATGTTTCATTCCATTACTCTCTATGTGTTACTTTGCCAGCATATTCCATGTGCTAACCCGTTTTCGGGCTGCAACTTCTCATGTTGCAGACTTTTCAGATGACGAGTAAGGTGTTTTAGATCGTGGTTCTATACTCAGTGATGCCGCTGGAGTTGATGGACCCATTTACCTTCCGCGTCTTCCGCTGTTACCGACACTAGATGGCCTTAAGCCATTTTTATTGTAATAAGTTCTCTTTGAGACAATGATGCAATAAGTGTGTGATTGCCACTCTGATATAAATCCTTCACTGTACTGTGTGGTGTCAGCATTACTGATCCAGGGATGACACCGGAGCACAGTAGGCTTGATCCATTCGGGTCGGGTCGCCACAGAGATGGTATCAGAGCACACACTGACTGTAGGACACGACCACTAAGTTAAAGCCATAGATTACCATTCTCTTCTCATTTTCTAACTCCTCATCTTTTCTACTCTATTAGGATGACAAACGCGAAGATTAAGTACGCCCAAACGGATGAAGGCACACCATTTGGATTTCACCTGAAGGAAGTCACCAAGTACCTGAACATTGGATTACCAAGCTTCACGGGAACCTTCAACGCCACTCTGCCTGAAGAGGAGCGCTGGAAGATTCAAGCTCATGTTCCGGGAAGAACATTCGCACCAATCACGAAGCCTATAGATAGTGTTTTCAATGCACCAACCTGGAGTCTAGGAAGGAGCATGGCAGCTCATATCACCATAGGACGCATTGGAGAAGTTTATCAAGAAGACCTCAAGGACACTATCTACCAGATTTGTGGACGCCGTGATGAACAATGGGAGTTAGTCAGCACCAAGAAGGATAGATCCATTGCATCATTCATCCAGGAGTTAAACCAGCACATTCGACGCCACGAAAACCAGATGTGCAATGATATGATAGAGTTGAAGAATGCGAAGGCAAGGATCATCGAGCTAGAAGGAGAACTGAAGTCTACATGCAAGGACTACATGGACGAGATCGTAGCTCTAGCAAGGCACAATGGTGATCTTAAGCAGGAGATTGAAGAACTCAAGGGGAAGTTAGCATTAAAGGAGGGAGACAAGTACGTCGCATGTCCGGACAACTACATCATCATCGACGACACCGATTCGGATCCAAGTGAACCCGACTTTGAAGACGAAGCTGGAGCAGATATCATGGAGTCTTCCACCGGTTCAAATTTCTAGATGACCACCAAATAGTAGTAGTATTCCCCCATGTAAACAATAGTTCGAGCACTTTTGCGATAGTTTTAGATTGTTTGTAAGCCCTTGTTTGATTGAATGAAGTGATTTTGTGTGCATTTGCTCATGTGCATAGGGGTAGTGTTTTCCCTTAGACCTCATTCTATTCTTAATTCTCGTCTTTTCTAAACCCTCAGATGCCACCAACCCAAGCCCTTAGGTCACCCATGTTAGTAAGCTCACCAGGAGCGGAGTTTATGGCTAGACGATGGTGTGATCGGTTACCATTAAGGATTGGTAACTATATTTTTCCCTCAGACCTAATAGTATTGGAATCTCAAGGATTGGATGTGATATTAGGCATGGATTGGTTGTCAATGTATGGAGGAAACATCGATTGCGCTAGTAAGTCAATTTTGCTTACCACACCAGAAGGGAGAAGGATCAAGTATGTATCCCGGCATGTGCCAAACAGGACACAAGTAAATTCCTTAACAGGAGTCGTGCAGGAGGAAGTACCAGTGGTAAAGGATTTTCCTGATGTATTTCCAGAAGAGTTGCCAGGCATGCCACCGGATAGAGACATTGAGTTTTTGATTGAGTTATTGCCAGGCACTGGGCCAATATCGAAGCGACCGTACCGGATGCCAGCAAAGGATTTGGAGGAAATTAAGAATCAGATTAAGGAGTTATTGGATAAAGGTTACATTCGCCCAAGTTCTTCGCCTTGGGGATCACCCGTACTTCTAGTGGAAAAGAAGGATGGATCATTAAGGATGGTTGTAGATTATCGGGGATTGAATTAAGTAACCATCAAGAATAAGTACCCACTGCCTATGATCAATGATCTGTTTGATCGATTGCAAGGAGCTAAAGTGTTTTCCAAGATCGATTTGCGATCAGGGTACCATCAATTGAAGATTCGAGAGCAGGACATACCTAAGACATCATTCACCACGAGATATGGACTGTATGAGTATACCGTTATGTCATTTGGATTGACTAACGCACCTGCCTATTTTATGAACCTGATGAACAAAGTGTTTATGGAGTTTTTGGATAAGTTCGTCGTAGTGTTCATTGATGACATCCTGGTTTATTCAAAGAATGAAGAGGAGCATAAGGAACATTTGCGTTTGGTTTTGGAGAAACTAAGGGAACATCAGTTATACGCCAAATTCAGCAAATGTGGGTTTTGGTTGAAGGAAGTTGGATTCCTCGGACATGTTATATTCGGAGAAGGTATAGCAGTTGACCCCATAAAGGTTGAGACCGTAACCGAATGGAAAGCACCAACAACAGTTGGAGAGATCCGGAGTTTTCTTGGACTCGCAGGATACTACCGGAGATTCATTGAGGACTTTTCAAAGATTGCAAAGCCTAGACTGAATTGTTGAAGAAGGATACTAAGTTCAAATGGACTGAGGAGTGTGAGGCTAGTTTCCAGGAGTTGAAGAAACGCTTGGTCACCTCACCAGTATTGATTTTGCCAGATCAGACCAAGGATTATGAGGTGTATTGCGACGCTTCATGTCGAGGACTTGGAGCAGTGCTTATGCAGGAAGGAAGAGTTGTTTCGTATGCTTCACGACAACTGATGCCTCATGAGTTGAATTATGCCACGCATGATTTGGAGTTAGTAGCCGTAGTGCATGCATTGAAGACGTGGAGACATTTCCTCATTGGAAATCATTGTGAGGTGTACATGGATCACAAGAGTTTGAAGTACATTTACACGCAGAAGGAGTTGAACCTCAGACAAAGGAGATGGTTGGAGCTCATCAAGGATTATGACATGAGATTGCATTACCATCCCGGAAAAGCTAATGTAGTAGCTGACGCATTGAGCCGTAAGAGCCATGTCAATACCCTAATGACGGGGAAAATACCGAAGGATTTAGCAGAAAACCTTCATGAGCTATGTTTGGAAATAGTTCCGAGAGGCTATGTAGCAGCATTGGAGATTCAGTCAACATTGATGGATAAGATCAGAGAAGCTCAAAAATCTGACAAGGAGATTTCTGCTATAAAAGAGAAAATGAGTAAAGGAAAAGCAAAGGGATTTCGTGAGGATGAGCACGACACCCTATGGTTTGAGGACCGTGTTTATGTGCCAAATGACCCGGAGATCAGGTAGTTGATTTTACAAGAGGCACATGATTCACCGTATTCGATTCACCCAGGGAATACCAAGATGTATTTGGATTTGAAGGAAACATTCTGGTGGACCGGAATGAAGAAGGATATTGCAGCATATGTAGCAGTTTGTGACGTATGTCAGAGAGTAAAGGCAGAGCATCAGAAGCCAGCAGGATTGTTACAACCATTGCCGATACCCGAATGGAAGTGGGAAAAGATAGGCATGGATTTTATCACAGGACTACCCAGGACGAAAGCAGGCTATGACTCGATATGGGTAGTAGTTGATCGTTTGAGAAAGGTAGCACATTTCATTCCAATTAAGACCACTTACACCAGTGCTAAGTTGGCAAAGATATATATGACTAGGATCATTTGTTTGCATGGAATTCCGAGGAGTATCATATCAGATAGAGGAACCCAATTTACCTCAAAGTTTTGGAATCAGTTGCATGAAACTTTAGGAACGAGACTGGAGTTCAGCATAGCTTTTCACCCGCAGACAGATGGACAGAGCGAGAGAGTCAATCAGATTTTGGAAGATATGCTGAGAGCTTGTGCACTAGATTATGGATCTAGTTGGGACGATAACTTGCCGTATGCGGAGTTTTCTTATAACAACAGTTACCAAACCAGTTTGAAGATGGCACCTTTCGAAGCTTTATATGGAAGGAGGTGCAGGACACCGTTGTCATGGGACGAAGTTGGAGATCGTCAATTCTTTGGACCAGATTTGATTAAGGAGTCTGAACGGAAAGTTAAGTTGATTCACGATAGGCTCAAGGTAGCCCAGTCCAGGCAGAAGAGCTATGCAGATTCAAAATGCAAGGAGACAGTTTACGAAACCGGAGACAGAGTTTATCTTCGAGTATCCCCACTTCGAGGAGTTAAGCGCTTTGGAGTTAAAGGAAAATTAGCACCGCGTTTCGTTGGACCGTATAAGATTTTGCAACGTATGGGAGAAGTTGCTTATAAGTTGGAATTACCAGAGGGACCGTCAGGAGTTCATCATGTATTCCATGTTTCTCAGCTGAAGAAATGTCACGCCGAGATGGTGGAGGTACCGCTAAGAGATACAGTGCCACTCGAAGCGATTCAGTTGAAGGACGACTTAACGTATGAGGAGAAGCCAGTCAAGATTCTCGATTATGCCAGTAGAGTTACTCGCAGCAAGGTTATCAAGTTTTGCAAAGTTCAGTGGAACCACCACTCAGAGGATGAAGCCACCTGGGAAAGAGAAGAAGATTTGCTCAAGGACCACCCTCACCTATTTTCTAGCCAACCCGAATCTCGAGGGCGAGATTCATCTTAAGGGGGGTAGGTTTGTAACATCCCAAATTTGCAATTTGGAATGTTATACACTAGATCATCATGCATATCATATTTTCTTGCATTTTGGTTGATCCTAGAAATTTCACGCAACTCAAGGACCTCCGGAGAGAGTTGGAGATTTCGTTATTTTCATATTTGAGTTCTCTCAAATTTTGAAAAGAGGATCATTTGATTTATTTATTTCATCTTCAATAATTTTTCCAATACCAAAATATAAGAGAGGGAATAATATGACTATCCCAAAATTGAGGAAAAATGAAGATTTAATAAATAGATCAAGTTTTGGTTTTGCCGGAGTTTTTTTTTTGCCTTTTATTTGGATAGGGAAAAATGCGCGTTTTCAAAAATTGCATTTTAGGCCCGGAGAAAACTTCATTTTGTTCGACTCATTTTTAGGAGTCGGGGAAAATTTACTTTAGGTTTTTCGGAGTTTGTTTAGTTTCTTTTTCTTTTGTTTTCTGCGCCCGAAAACTAGTTAAAAAACAAAGAAACCCTCCCGCAGGCCAGCTGGGCCAGGCCCAGCCAGCCGCCGCCCCCAGCCTCCCTGTGCGCTTCGCGCCAGGCGCAGGAGCGCCAGCCGCCGCCGCCTCTTGTCTCTAGGCCGAATCCTTTTAGGATTGTAGGCCGGCCTCTTTCCTTTGTTTCGTTTTTCTTTTCCTAATCCTATTCTATTTCTTGTCCCCTACCCCAAGTAATCTCTCCCCTCCCCAATATAAATACCCCCACATCCCCCCCTCTAAACCCATCAAATCAAAACCCAAGCCTCTCTCCTCCTAATCCGCAGCAAGCAGCAGCGCGCAGCCCCAAGCCGTCGCCTTAGCCGCGCCGCCCCGCGCCTTAGCCGCGCCGCCCCACGCCTAAGCCGCCGCCTTAGCCGCCGCCGCCGCCCTTGTGCCCTACCGCCGCCGCCAACGCCGCCGTTCGCCGGAGCCCCTCACCGGAACCTCGCCGGAGGTTGCCCCGCGTCTCTTTTCCTCGGATTGTTTTCTTCTAATCGTTCCGATTCTTTTCTTCTCTTCTGATTCGTTTTCTAGATCGGTTTTCCGTTTCTTTTTCGTTTTCTTTTCCGAAAACCCTAGATCGGTTTTCGTTCTTCTTTCGGACTGTTCGTCGCAACGAACGTGATCACCGATTCTTCTAGGTTAATGACGCCCGTTTGTTTAACCGTTCGTCTCTTTCTTTTCGTCGGATTTATTCCGCGATCGCGATCTCAGATCCGATCTTCGTTCTAGTCTTTCTTCCCGCTCGTTTATCGGAATCAGGTGATTCAAGCGCCTGGAGTTTCGTCTCGAAACCACCGTTCCGTCTAATCAACTTAAACAACTTTCTTCCCGGTAAAATTTTTACCTAGATTCACATGCTAGAACCGAGTTGTTTTCTTCCGCCGTTTGTTTTTCGGTTTCTTTGTACTGTTCATTCTTTCTTTGCAACCGGAGTTCTTAAGTTGAACTTTCTGGTTCGTTCTCTTGCTCGAGTTTTACCTGTGCATTAGATGAGTACTTATTGTATGCTTGTTGTTTGTCCGCGATAGATTACCCGGATTGCGCCGCCTGTTACTTCGAAACCCTAGGTCTCGCGGATCATCAGCAAGGCAAGTAACACTTTGATCATACCTTTTCCACGACCCATGTTTTATTGCATTAGATCAATCCTCACACATTGCATGATTAGGATCTAATTAAATTGTGGGATGGGAAGTAGATGAGGTAGTACCTATTACCTGTATTATTATGAAACCTTTGGGAGTTACTTCTACGTTTGCTTATTATGCCATGCTATGCTAGTAGACGTGGATTGGGTGAGTGATATCCATGACAGATGTGAGATTGATAATTTAATGGTTTATCTAAGGTGGCAACCTAAACACACATCCGGGTGGATTGAGGCACCTGATGTCTATCAGGACTTGCCTGTTTTTTTGGACCGCCACCCAGGCTCAAAGGGATCATAAGATCTTTCATGCTAGAAACTTCCGTGTGTAGCCACATGCTACTATGGGCTCTGGCATAGTTGACTAAGTTGTGCGAACTCTTACGGGGTGGACTAGTAGATGTAGGGGTTGTAGGTGGTACGGTCTACCCCACATGTAAGGTGCTAGCGCTTCTGAAAGACTATGTCTCGGCCATCCGTTTCTCAAACACCATGTAGTGCGAGAAAACAAACGGAGGCGATCGAGTCATGTGGGGAAAAGTGCGCAAACCTCTGCAGAGTGTACAAACTAATCATGATTAGCCGTGTCCCCGGTTATGGACAACTTGAGTATCTAGTACTTGAATATCATGTGAATCTCAACATGTTACTTCTAACTAATGTTGTTGGGTTTTAATTATTTTTAATTGGGATTGAGAATGCTGTCAACCATTCTCGATGTTTCACAACCACCATGATAGTTAAATAAACTTATTCCTTTGCAGTAGGGAAAAACTGGCTTTACGCAAAAACTGTAACCATAGAGCTTTCCACCAGCCATATATGCATATAGTATAGCTGTTTCATTCCATTACTCTCTATGTGTTACTTTGCCAGCATATTCCATGTGCTAACCCGTTTTCGGGCTGCAACTTCTCATGTTGCAGACTTTTCAGACGACGAGTAAGGTGTTTTAGGTCGTGGTTCTATACTCAGTGATGCCGCTGGAGTTGATGGACCCATTTACCTTCCGAGTCTTCTGCTGTTACCGACACTAGATGGCCTTAAGCCATTTTTATTGTAATAAGTTCTCTTTGAGACAACGATGCAATAAGTGTGTGATTGCCACTCTGATATAAATCCTTCGCTGTACTGTGTGGTGTCAGCATTACTGATCCAGGGATGACACCGGAGCACAGTAGGCTTGATCCATTCAGGTCGGGTCGCCACAGAACGATGGTAGCTTAAATAAGATGATCCCTCACTAAAATTTCAAGAAAAGTGTTCCCCTAACTGTGCACCATTGCGAAGGTTTGTTGTTTCGAAGAACCACATGATGATCGGGTGTGATAGATTCTAACGTTCGAATACAACGGGCGTTGACGAGCCTAGCATGTACAGACATGGCCTCGGGACACATGCGAAACACTTAGGTTGACTTGACGAGCCTAGCATGTACAGACATGGCCTCGGAACACGGATGACCGAAAGGTCGAACATGAGTCGTATAGAAGATACGATCAACATGAGATGTTCACCGTTGATGACTAGTCCGTCTCACGTGATGATCGGACACGGCCTAGTCCATTCGGATCATGTTTCACTTAGATGACTAGAGGGATGTCTATCTGAGTGGGATTTCATTAAATAATTTGATTAGATGAACTCAATTATCATGAACATAGTCTAAATTGTCTTTGCAAATATGTTGTAGATGAATAGCTCATGTTGTAGCTCCCTGTTTCAATACATTCCTAGAGAAAGACCAAGTTGAAAGATATTGTAAGCAATGATGCGGACTAGGTCCGTAGTCCGAGGAGTGTCCTCACTGCTACACAGAATGCTTACGTCCTTGATGCACCGCTCGATGTGCAAACCCCTACAACGTCGTCTGTGGATGTTGTGAACACCTGACAGACACATCCTGATGGCTACTTGATAGTTTAGTGCACCATACTTTACGGCTTAGAATCGGGATTCCAATGACGTTTTGAACGCCATAGAACATATGAGATGTTCCAAGAGCTAAAATTGGGATTTCAGGCTCATGCTCGTGTTGAGAGGTGTGAGACCTCTGACAAGTTCTTTTGCCAACAATATGGAGGAGAATAGCTCAGCTAGTGAGCATGTGCTCAGAATGTCTGGGTGATACAATCACTTAAATCAAGCGGGAGTTAAACTTCTAGATAAGATAGTGATTGATAGAGTTCTCTAGACACTATCACTAAGCTACTAGACCTTCATGATGAACTATGACATGCAAGGGATGGAGTTGATCCCGGAGCTGTTCGCGGTGCTTAAGACCGCAAAAGGTAGAAATCAAAGAAGGAGCATCAAGTGTTGATGGTTTAACAAGACCATTGGTTTCAAGAAGGACAGGAGTTAGAAGGGAAACTTCATGGATAGCAAACCAGTTGCCGCTCTAGTGAAGGAACCCAAGGTTGAACCCAAACCCGAGACTGAGTGCTTCTATTGTAAGGGGAACGGTCACTGGTAGCGGAATTACCCCAAATGCATGGTAGATAAGAAGGCTGGCAACTTCAACAAAGTATATACGTGTTATTAATGTGTACCTCACTAGTACTCCTGGTAGCACCTGGGTATTGGATACCGGTTCAGTTGCTCTTATTGGTGACTTGAAGCAAAAGCTATGGACTAAACGGAGACTGGCTAAGGGCGAGGTGATGATGTGTCTTGGAAGTGTTTCCAAAGTTGATGAGATCACCATCGCACGCTCCATCTGCCTTCGGGATTAGTATTGAACCTAGATAAATGTTATCAGGTGTCTACATTGAGCATGAATATGATTAGATCATGTTCATTGCAATACGGTTATTCATTTAAATTAGAGAATAATGGTTATTCTGTTTACATGAATGATACCTTTCATGGTCATGCACCCTATGTGAATGGTTCATTGAATCTCGGTCGTGGTAATACACATGTTCACGCCAAAAGATGTAGAGTTAATAATGATAGTACCACTTTCTCATGGCACTGCCGCTTAGGTCATATTGGCGTAATATGCATGAAGAAACTCCATGTCGATGGATGTTTGGAGTCACTTCATTTTGAATCACTTGATACATGCGAGACATGCCTCATGGGCAGGATGACTAAGACCCTGTTTTCAGGTACAATGAAACGGGCAAGTGACTTGTTGGAAATCATGCATGCTGATGCGTGTGATCCAATGAGAATTGAAGCGTGTGGTGGATATCGCTATTTTCTCATCTTCACTGACGATTTGGGTAGATATAGGTATATCTACTTAATGAAGCACAAGTCTGAAACGTTTGAAAAGTTCAAGCGATTTCAGAGTGAAGTTAAGAATCATCATAACAATAAGATCATGTTCCTACGATCTGATCAAAAGGGGATTTTTTGAGTTATGAGTTTGGCAATCACTTAAGACATTGTGGAATTGTTTCACGGTTGAAGCCACCTGGAACACCACAAGGTAATGGTGTGTCCGGACATCGTAATCGAACACTATGAGATATGGTGCGATCTATGATGTCTCTTATCAATCTACCGTTTTCATTTTGAGGTTATGCGTTAGAGACAGCTGCATTCACTTTAGATAGGACACCATCTAAGTCCGTTGAGACGATGTCGTATGAACATTGGTTGGCAAGAAACCAAAGTTGTCGTTTCTTAATGTTTGGGGCTGCGATGCTTAAGGCTTCAGCCAGAGAAGCTCGAACCCAAAGCGGACAAACACATCTTCATAGGATACCCAAAGGTGACAGTAGGGTATACCTTCTATCTTAGATTCGAGGGCAAATTGTTTGTCACTAAGAACAGGTCCTTTCTCGAGAGGAGTTTCTCTCGAAGGAATTGAGTGGGAGGAAGATAGAACTTGATGAGATTGTCGAACCTTTACTTCAACCAGAGAGTGATGCAACACAGAAAGATGTTTTCTGTGGCGCCTAGCTCTGTTGAATAGGAAGTTAATGATAGTGATCATGAAGCTTCGGATCAAGTTGCTATCGAACCTCGTAGGTCGACAATGATATGTGCTACTCCTGAGTGGTGCGGTGATCCTGTCTTAGATATCATGTTGTTAGACAACAATGAACCTACGAGCTATGGAGAAGCGATGGTGGGCCTGTATTCCGACAAATGGTTACAAGCCATGAAATCCGAGATAGGATCCATGTATCAGAACAAAGTATGGACTTTGGTGGACTTGCTCGTTGATCGGCAAGCCATTGAGATAAATGGATCTTTAAGAAGAAGACAGACGTGGGCGGTAATGTTACCGTCTATGAAGCTCGACTTGTGGGAAAGAGTCTTTTCACAAGTTCAAGGAGTTGACTACGATGAGAATTTCTCACCCGTAGCAATGTTTAAGTCCGTCGAAATCACGTTAGCATTAGCTATATTTTTCGATTATGAAATCTTATAGATGGATGTCAAAACAAGTTTTCTTACCAATTTTCGTAAGAAAAGTTGTATGTGATACAATAAAAGGCTTTTTCGATCCTAAGGATGCTAAAAGGTATGCTGGCTCCAGCAATCCTTCTATGGACTAGAGCAAGCATCTCGGAATCGGAATATATGTTTTGATGGAGTGATCAAAGCTTTTAGGTTTATACAATGTTTGCTAGAAACTTGTATTTACAAGAAAGTGAGTGGGAGCACTACAACATTTCTGATAAGTATATGTGGATGACATATTGTTGATTCGAAATGATGTACAATTTTTGGAAAGCATAAATGGTTGTTTGAAGAGTGATTTTCAAAGGAAGACCTGGATAAAGTTGCTTACATATTGGGCATCAAGATCTATAGAGATAGATCAAGACGCCTGATGATACTTTCAAAGAACGCACACCTTGACATGTTTTTGAAGGAGTTCAAAATAGATCAGTCAAAGAAGGGGTTCTTACCTGAGTTGTAAGGTGTGAAGTTGAGTAAGACTCAAAGATTGACCACGGCAGAAGAAAGAGGAAGGACGAAGGTCGTCCCCTATGCTTTTGTCATAGGTTCTATAACGGTATGCCATGCTGAGTACCGCACCAGATGTGTGCCATGCCACATGTCTGGCAAGAGGGTACAAAGGTGATCTAGGATTGGATCACCAGATAGCGGTCAAAATTATCCTTAGAGGAATAAGGAAATGTTTCTCGGTTATGGAGGTGATAAAGAGTTCGACATAAAGAGTTACGTCGATGCAAGCTTAACACCTATCTAGATAGCTCTGAGTAGAGATACCAGATAGGTATAATGGAGCAATAATTTGGAATAGCTCCAAGTGGAACGTGGTAGCAGCATCTATGATATAAAGTTTTGCGAAATACATAGGGATCTGAATATGGCAAGACCCGTTGACTGCAACCTCTCTCACAAGCATAACATGATCAAACCCAGAACTCATTGAGTGTTAATCACATAGTGATGTGAACTAGATTTTTGAGTCTAGTAAACTCTTTGGATGTTGGTCACATGGCGATGTGACCTGTGAGTGTTTAATCACATGGCGATGTGAACTAGATTATTAACTCTAGTGCAAGTGGGAGACTGTTGGAAATATGCCCTAGAGGCAACAATAAATTAGTTATTATTATTATATTTAATTGTTCATGATAATTGTTTATTATCCATGCTAGAAATTTATTGATAGGAAACTCAGATACATGTGTGGATACATAGACAACACCATGTCCCTAGTAAGCCTCTA
The DNA here is from genome assembly GCF_002162155.2 of Triticum dicoccoides. NCBI lineage: Eukaryota > Viridiplantae > Streptophyta > Magnoliopsida > Poales > Poaceae > Triticum > Triticum dicoccoides. The sequence continues at coordinate 277,763,315 of NC_041380.1, read as the reverse complement.
GTTGACTAGCTCGTTGATCACTAGATGGTTACAGTTTCCTGACCATGGACATTGGATGTCATTGATAACGGGATCACATCATTAGGAGAATGATGTGATGGACAAGACCCAATCCTAAGCCTAGCACAAAGATCGTGTAGTTCGTATGCTAAAGCTTTTCTAATGTCAAGTATCATTTCCTTAGACCATGAGATTGTGCAACTCCCGGATACCGTAGGAGTGCTTTGGGTGTACCAAACGTCACAACGTAACTGGGTGGCTATAAAGGTTCACTACAGGTATCTCCGAAAGTGTCTGTTGGGTTGGCACGAATCGAGACTGGGATTTGTCACTCCGTGTAACGGAGAGGTATCTCTGGGCCCAGTCGGTAGGACATCATCATAATGTGCACAATGTGACCAAGGAGTTGATCACGGGATGATGTGTTATGGAACGAGTAAAGAGACTTGCCGGTAACGAGATTGAACAAGGTATCGGGATACCGACGATCGAATCTCGGGCAAGTACAATATCGCTGGACAAAGGGAATTGAATATGGGATTGATTGAATCCTCGACATCGTGGTTCATCCGATGAGATCATCGTGGAACATGTGGGAGCCAACATGGGTATCCAGATCCAGCTGTTGATTATTGGCCGGAGAGTTGTCTCGGTCATGTCTGCATGGTTCCCGAACCCGTATGGTCTACACACTTAAGGTTCGATGACGCTAGGGTTATTAGGAAGACTTGTATGTGATTACCGAATGTTGTTCGGAGTCCCGGACGTCATGAGGAGTTCCGGAATGGTCCGGAGGTAAAGATTTATATATGGAAAGTTGTCGTTCGGGTTCCAGGAAATGTTCGGTTTTTTCCGGTATTGTACCGGGAAGCTTCCGGAAGGTTCTGGAGGATTTCGGAGGGGTCCGAAGGTCCGGAAAATGTTCCACCACGTCCAATATAGCAGCATGGGCTGTAGGCGGCGGCCTAACCTTAATGGGCCAAGGGCACCAGCCCCCCCAAGGCCCATGCGCATGGGAGAGGGGAAACCCTAAGGGGGAGGGCCTCCACTTGACTTGGGAGGCACTCCTCCCCCCCTTGGCCGCTGCCCCCAACCCTAGATGGGATCTAAAGGGAGCCGTCCCCCTCTCTCCCCACCTATAAATAGTGGAGGGGTGGGAGGGCGGCCACACCCTTGAACCTGGTGCAGCCCCTCCCCTCCAATACCTCTCCTCCTTCGCGTGAGCTTGGCGAAGCCCTGCCGGAGAACTGCCACTCCATCACCACCACGCCGTCGTGCTGCTGTTGGACTCTCTTCCTCAACCTCTCCCTCCTCCTTGCTGGATCAAGGCGTGGGAGACGTCTCCGTTCCGTACGTGCGTTGAACGCGGAGTTGCCGTCCGTTCGGCGCTAGGATCATCGGTGGTTTGTATCACGACGAGTACGACTCCATCAACCCTGTTCACTTGAACGCATCCACTTAGCGATCTACAAGGGTATGTAGATGCACTCTCCTTCCCCTCATTGCTAGATTACTCCATATATTGATCTTGGTGATGCGTAGAAAATTTTAAATTTCTGCTATGATCCCCAACACATGCCACCCCGGCAAGCCCAGGAGATGTCCGCGCGCCAAACGAGGGCCGCGGCGATGAAGAAGCTGGTGAAGGCCGCGGCAACGAAGAAGAGAGCATATGCCTCTTCTTCGTCTAAGTTTTCCCCAACTCCGCCTTCTTCCCCTCCTCCACCTACTTCCCCTCCTCCCGCAGGCGACGACACGAGGTCTTCTTTGTCCTCGGGTCTCTCAGCCCGAGGAGCAAGAGGAAGGCAGCAGAAGAGGAGGTGGAGGACGAGTAAGTGTCGTTTCCTTTCATCATCTCTGGCTCCTCTAACTATGCTTCTTATCTTGACTTGTTTTCGTCTCGGCAGGGATGCAGAGACGCTGGCCCAGAGGGTGAAGAGGGCCAGGTCTTTGGCGGGCGGCCAGCCCCGGGTGGGCACCTCCAAGGCGCCACTGGTGGTGGTGAGGAGTCCGGACAGCAGCCCCCGGCGCAGCCCCCGGCGTAAGTTCGCCACTCACTCCCTGTCGACGTGTGCCAAGGGCATGATCCTTGGTGCTGACCTTGCCATGATCACAGGAGGAGGACCGCAACAGGAGGAGCCACTGAGGGCTACCCCCCACACCGCCTCCATCAACCATGCCGCCCCGAGGGGCATCCCCGGCAAGGGTGCCAAGCACCGAGCCCATGCACATGGAGGAGGAGGAGGCAAGCTTGGGCATCGGCGGCTGCACCTCGGCGCCTAATGCTGGCGGAGAGGGGGCCTCTGCTTCCCAGCCTGGCACGGGTAAGCCACTCGCCTTCCACCCCTTCCCTTTTTCTTGAATCTTGGTCTTGGCTTCACTTCACCCCCCCCCCTTCTGATATCCAGATCCTCTCCTGGCAGACCGGGAGTACCTGGACACCCTCATCGAGGATGTCACCAAGAACGCCGCGACGGAGGACGAGAAGATCGCCGCCGAGGAGGCCGCCAAGGGCGCTGCCGAGGACGCTGCCAAGGGGCCTGTCGGGGAGCCCGACAAGGCTATAGCCGAGGAGGCCGAGGAGGAAATGGTGGATGACCAACCTTCCTGCTCTGCTGCCTTTGGCTCTGGCAGGTACCTGAGGGTGAGCGACGACCTCTTCATCCACCTCCCAGGGTCGTCGAGCTCCAGGGCGCCCATCAAGGGAGAGGTGTTCGACGAAGAGGTTCTTGCCACCGCCGGGCTCGAGGTTGTTGATGAGCCGAGCGCCGGTGGGGATGGTTCTCAGGAGGAGCGGCTTCTCCAGGCCATGGGTGCCAACTTCCGTAAGCTCCAGGCGCTCCATCGCGCCCGCCAAGACAAGGCCAAGTCCAGGGCGGCAACGGTCGACAAGGCGGAGGTGGACCTCAAGGTTCCTCCAAGCATGTGAGGAGCTGAAGGCTGCCCAAGGCGAGCTAGCCAAGCGCGAGGTGGAGCTCACCATGAAGCGGGCCGACATTGAGAAGGCCCAGGAGGCGGCGGAGAGCTTGGCCGCCGCAGTCGAGGCCGCTTGAAACCAGCACCAGGCCGAGCTGAACTCCCAGGAGGAGGACATTGCCACGCGTGAGGAGAAGCTTGCCGCAACGCTCCGCGGAAAGGATGAGGAGGTGGAGAAGCTCGTCATGGAGCGGACCCAGGGGCTGGAGAAGAGGCACAGGGAGGCACTCAATGCCCAGGCTCAGGTTCATGCTGACAAGATGAAGGAGCTGGAGGTGGAGCGGGACGGGCTGCAAAACCAGGTCCTGGCGCTGTCCAAGGAGAAGGACACGCTCAACAGCGCTCTAACGGAGGCGCAGGGCGCAGTCCTCAGCAGGGCTGGGGAGCTCTCCGAGGCCAACAACTCCATCAAAGACCTCAAGCTGAAGCTGGAGGGTCTTGAGGAGATGTTGTCGGAGAGCAAGGCCCAGGAGGAGGCCCTGACCAAGAATCTGGAGACCGAGAAGCAGCTGCCGAAGGACGACGCCCTCGCCCACAAGGAGCATGTGGAGGGCGAGAACCGCTGGCTCAATCGCCTCGCCGCCGTTGCCAACAAGGCCACCATGCAGCTGGCTACCATGGGGATACCGGATGTGAGGTACGCCCCGGAGCCGAACTTGAGTGCCAACTGCAGCCTGACCCTGTTCTTTGAGAGGGTTGTTGGTGCCTTGGAGCGGCTTCATGCCAACGGGGCGGCCTCGCTGGCCAATGAGGCCCGGAGGCTTTGCCAGGGTGCCATGACCAAGGTTCTCCCGAAGATGGCGTACTGGAACCCCAACCTCGACTTCGACGCCGCATTGGACAGCTTGCCGACGGGTGTGGACCTCGCGGCGCTCAAGGAGCGTATCAAGCCCATCATCAGCCACATCGATGCAATCGAGAGGGTGGAGGGCCAGCGCCGAGATTAGGCACCCCGTCTCCCACTGTCGATGCAGGTTCATGACCAAGACAATTTTCATCTTTAGTTAGAACCGCAACAACAATTGATGTAATATAACTCTACATCACTTTTGGTACGATGCATGTTATCTTCCTGTTCGATCTTCCCTTTGTATGTTTACCCTATGTGAAATGGGTAGGCTTGCCGGTGCATAAACCCAGGGCGGCACCATGTGGACGGATCCCCTATGGCCTCCCGGGTGTGCTTGCTGCCGAGCGAACCACCTTACCGCTCTCAACACGGCCGCTCGAACTGTCGAGCTTGACTCGAGTCAGAATCGACAGCGTTGCCAATTGCGAAAGGCTACCCTGCCACTCTCGACGCGGCCACTTGAGCTCTTGAGCGGACTCGAAACAGAACAAGGGTGTTGCCAATTGCGGAAGGGCCCCTTTGCGTGCAGGCTTTCATACATAGGGCAGGACCTTCGAGGACAATAACCTCATATATAAAAAGGAAATTGCTTAAAGTTTCGTATGACTTAGCTTTCCTGTCGCGGCACCGGCGTCCTTCGCGCCTGCAGGCGGCATCGTTCTCTTGTCCGTCTTCCCCTACCTGGCGCGCCAAAGATGTCGGTGGGAACGACACCTATGGGATCACTGGGATCCCTTCTACAGTCGGCGGGCACGGGGTCATGAGAAGAGCAGGTTTAGGAGCTAGCACACGGATCGTTTACCCAGGTTCGGGCCGCGGGGATGCATAAAACCCTAGTCCTTCTTTGGTGGATGTATTGAGTGTTCTTGAGCTTTCTGAACTACCTATGGTGGTTGTGCCATTCCAAAAAGCCGAATACCTCTCCTAGTCGCCTCGGGCCTCCTTTTATAGGGAAAAGGGGTTGCCATAGTGGCACACAGGAGGTGAGAAGGCCTACAGTGCGCGAGCTTATCGCACGGCATTACGGGACAAAGTGCATTAAATGCACTACGTAGGTGTCCATTAGCTTTATCGAGGACGGGAACGAGGCATGTCCTGTCCGTCGCCGCTTCGCCCTGCTTCGACACGCGCCCAGACTAGCGATGCATGCAGCGCCATGTAGGCAGGTAGGCAGCTGAGGTGGCACGGTGGTATGGCCTTCATGAAGATCTGCATGCCGCCACGCAGGTGCTTGCTGATTTGGCCTGGAAGCTGCATGTTGCCATGCAGGTGCCTGCCCAGCTGGTTGGGCTGGCAGCTGCATGCGAACAGCGGCGGAGTCTTGGCTGGTGCAGGCCTGGCAGTGGCCCTGTTGCCGCCCTCGGCAAGGGCCTTGCCGGGGGCCTGGCAAGGGTCCTGCCGTGGTGTCGAAGTTGTCCCCGACAAGATGCTTGCCGGGGGTCTTGTGGATTCCCTCGCGAGGATCCCGCCAACGATCGTCGTCTTCTAATCCTCATCTGATCATGTGCGTTTATGATCTTGACAAAGATCTACATGCCACCACGGAGGTGCCTCCCGAGCCCTGGTCCCAATGTAGTATATTGGGTCGGAGCATGTGGGCTCAAGGGTGGCTCGCTCTGTTGGTGTTGGGCAAGTTGCCCTGGCAAGGCTCTTGCCGGGGCTGCGGGGGGCCGCCTCGGCAAGGATCTTGCCGAGGGAGTCCACCTCGCCCTATTTCCCTCCTACGCTTCTGGTCTTGGCGTCGCCTTGGTTGTCTTGTGCTTCGGCTTCTCTCCGGCTTCCCTCCTGTGCCCTGCTAAGCGTGGGCGCGGCGCGTGGCTCTGACTTCCCGTGCACAAGTAAAGGGCTCAAAAGGAGAGGCCCTACTTTTGTACACTGACACCCATGTCAATGAGAAGAATGCCAGGCGTCATCAGATTGTTATGATGAAGCACCTCAACATGCCTGTTCAGAGTGGCTCTGAGAAGAGCATCACACCGGAGGAGTGGTGGATCTCTGCGCACAACACTTGGTGTAATGATGAGGCTCCCCGCCAGCCCTCCACCTCCTTTGCTGCTGATGATGATCTCATGGAGGACGTGGATCAAGACGATGATGAGGAGGCTAATGATGATGAGGATCCAGATGCAACCGAGGAGTCAAAGGAGGACGACTGAGCTCTGGGGCGCTAGCTTCGCTCTTTTCCTTTTTGATGATGACGATGACAACCCTTTGTTGGTCTAATCTTGTGCTAAGTGCTTCAGGTTCTCGGTGATTAGGCTTACATCGGCTTGCTATTCTCTCTGGAAGGAAAAGATCAAAGACGGTGTTTTTCTACGTGTTTATCTCTTTGGTCGTAGGGAACCCGTACTATTAAGAGGGAATCCGCATTGGAAGGAGTTCGGGGAATCTTTGCACGTACACTTCTGCCACACCCTCCTTGGCCTTCCTTGTTTTGTGAGAGAGAGAGCTCCCTTTCTTATTCAAGTACTTGTTGTGTTCTCCCATCGGTTGTACCGCACGTGTGAGCGGTTGTACTGCTGGCACTTGGCATGAACCCAACCACCACCCCAGGGGTGCTACCCTGGGGTTGAACAGCCCAGTCATGACCAAGCGGTTGTACTGCTGCTCCCGGGCAGTGGTACCGCCACCGTGATTAAATTTGACTGGGGTGTGTCTCCAGCGGTTGTACCGGCCAAGTACCGCCCAACAACCGGTCTGGTTCCTGTTTTGATGTGGTACTTGGGCGGTAGTAGCCCGGTTGGTCCGGTTGTTCCCCGCACACCGGTACCACCGGTGCCCCAAGCGGTTCTACCGCTTGGGACTTAGCCACCTAAGTGACCAGGGCCAGGTGGTTGCACCGGTGCTATACCGCTCGATCACCGCACACAGGGGTGACACCCTACTGTTTCAAAGCGGTGCTTGAGCGGTGGCTTGGCGGTTGTTCCAGTTGTTCTCCACAACCGCTACTACCGCCCGTCTGTCCAGTTGTACAGCTTGATAGGGTTTATGCAGCATACCCGTGAGTCCCAGTTGTACCAGGACAAGGAGTGGTTGTACCCCTGCGGGGCTGTTTTCGGAGTAACAGTTGGATTTTAGGGTTTGGTATATAAGGGTGTGTCGGTGTCAAAACCGGCGGATCTCAGGTAGGGGGTCCCGAACTGTGCATCTAGGCCTGATGGTAACAGGAGGCAGGGGACACAATGTTTTACCCAGGTTCGGGCCCTCTTAATGGAGGTAAAACCCTACGTCCTGCTTGATTAATATTGATGATATGGGTAGTACAAGAGTATATCTACCACGAGATCAGAGAGGCTAAACCCTAGAAGCTGGCCTATGGTATGATTGTTGTCGTAGTTGTTGTGTCCTACAGACTATAACCCTCCGGTTTATATAGACACCGGAGAGGGTTAGGGTTACGCAAGGTCGGTTACAAAGGAGGAGATATCCATATCCGTACTGGCTAGCTTGCCTTCCACGCCAAGTAGAGTCCCATCCGGACACGAGACGGAGTCTTCAATCTTGTATCTTCATAGTCTAACAGTCCGGCCAAAGGATATAGTCCGGCTGTCCGGAGACCCCCTAATCCAGGACTCCCTCAATAGCCCCTGAACCAGGCTTCAATGACGATGAGTCCAGCACGCAGTATTGTCTTCGGCATTACAAGGCGGGTTCCTCCTCCAAATACACCACGGAAGAATTTGAATACAAGGATAGTGTCCGACCCTGCAAAATAAGTTCCACATACCACCGTAGAGAGAATAATATTTCCACAAATCCAATTTTCTGATTTGTTTTGGCAACACGACATTACGTCACGGCCCGGTGATTATTCGAACCGTTTCTTTTAACTAGCCCCGCACATAACGCAAGGCAGCTTTTTGACATGTCTTGTCAAAGCAAAGATCGTGCCCCCTTATCACAGGATTCTCATCAATACGGGCGTGGGTAACCCAACCACGTCTAGGACTCCTAGATTATAGGCAAGCCCCAAACGACCACGGAGAGGACGCTTGGTATTCACCCTCTTTATAAAGGGCCAAGGTTTTCACTTTTTCCCTCCGGTGCTTAATCGAATCCTTCCCCCGCCTCGAGTTCTAACACCCAAAGCCCAGGTCAGGTTCTCCGGATCTTCAATTATGTCTCGATCCAGCCTTCAAGGCCGATGGATGCCCTCCTTTGTTACGGAAGAGGATATCAAGAAGTTGAGGGAGGCCAGATACCTGACCGCCGAGGTTTCGCATCGGCTGCCTGCCTGAGGGCAGGTCGTCCCTACTCCTGAACCCAACGAGGATGTCGTGTTCATCTCCCACTTCCTCCGAGGTCTAGGCCTCGCTCTGGATCCCTTCGTAAGGGGCTTGATGTTTTACTACGGGCTAGATTTCCACGATCTAGCCCCGGACTCATTTCTCCACATCTCATCACTTATTGTCATGTGTGAGGCTTTCCTCCGCATTACCACTCACTTCGGTTTGTGGCTCAAGACCTTTTATGTGAAGCGAAGATAATCGAGGGACAGTGCGCAGCGTGCGGAGGCGCTTTAATAAGCAAGATTGCGGGAGCTCCATGGCCAAAGGGTTCCTTTCCAGAGGTGTCCGGATCATGGCCATGGGAGTGGTTTTACATCACAGCTCCCAGAAGTGCCAAGTGGGTGGCTCCCCCCGCTTTCCGCTCGCCCCCCCCACCACAACTGATGTCATGGATTAGCAGAGGGCTGAGCTGGGGTCCAGCCAAGGACGTGCCTATACTGCAAAGCCGCATTCAAGATCTCTTCAAGGGAGATTTTAATTTGGTTATGGTAATGCAAGTCATGCTGGTTCATCGAGTCCAGCCTTGCAAACGCCGGCCCCTCCGCATGTGGGAGTTCAACCCAGAAGGGCCGCGTACTATTCAGAATTTCCTCGGCCCGATGTACAAGGAGATGTACAAATCATTCTTCGGACCCCAAATAGAGTGTCCGTATACTACCGAGGACGTGGGCCTGAGCAGCAACCGTACCGCTGACCAAGTAAGTAATCCTTTAGCCGAACACACCATCTCTTATTTACCATGATGTCATTCTGAGAAATCGCTCTTTGACCAGGACTGGATAACAAAGGCGAAGATGATTCGGTGTTCGGCCCCCCTTCCCGAGGGTTTGGAAAATACGGTACTGGAAAAGATGCTCGAGCTAGCACCTTGCCCGCAGCCCTCAAAGGAAGACAAGGGGGGAAATAATGAGGGCGAAAGCGGGCCTCCATTGCTACCTATTCCGACCGAGGGAACGAGTGCCTCCGTGAGGGAGGATAACCGAGGGGAGGAATCAGACATTCTCTCACCCCGGGGAAGGAAGAGGACTACCTCTGAAGATCCGGAAACCAAGGTTTCCAAGCGGGAGAAGAAATCTCCACCAGAGGGTCCTGCCTTGGAGGGTGCTCTTGCCGCACAAAGTCCATGCGGGGATCAGCCCTCCAACGAGCTGTAAGTAATCAAAAAGTACTTTAATAGTGGAGATATACTACCTTACCTCTGAGGAGAATAACCGAAGTATTTATTGCAGTTCGGATCTTAGCCCTTCTCAACAAAGCTCGTCTTCGGGGGATCTTCTTCCGGAAATGATGGAGAGCGAAACGCCTCCCCCGGACTCCTCCGCTCAAGAAGCGGGCGACCTTCAAGTGTCGTCACGGAGGGCCTCTCCGGATCCGGCGAGGCCAGAAGGTAATCCTATAGTCACCCGAAGTTCCCAGCATCCGGCTCTCGAAGAGAGCAAACAGAAGAGTCTGGCACCGTCTGGTATGCGGTCGGACATACTGAGAGAGCTGTTGGAGCGAGCGGCCATCTCAGAAGAACACCGTACATTGATGGGTACGGTGATGGAAAGGATCTCATCCACCGAAAGCGGGTTGCATGATGCCTTTATGAGTCTACTAACGGGCTTTGAGGTACGTAAAATGATATACATTTGTGATGGTACTGCACATTTTTAGGTGTGCCCTGTGTAGATAGTAGCCCTGAGACTGGTTGTCGCCGAAAATGACGGCAAATAGAGGATCGTAGTCCCTGGTAATAACCATACCGCTTTGATGTGCAGGTAGCGGGAGCTCCGATGGCTAGCCGGACTCATGAATTTGCCGGACTGAAGCGGCAACTGGATGCGGCGGATGCCGACATCGAGCTTGTTAACAAGAGGCTTGACGAGGCACAGGGTAAGTGTTATTTTCTGGTGAATGCCATATAGTAAGAGCAGCATGATGCCAGTATCTTTAATATGTTGTGACTGCAGATGGAGCTGCCACCGTGGAAACCTTGCGGGCGGAACTTGCCCAAGCCAAGGAACAAGCAACGATTAGTAATGCGGCTGCTTTGAAGGCGGGCGAAGAGTTGAAAGCCGAGAAGGCCGCACATTGCGAGAGCAAAGAGAAGATGGCCAAGATGGCCGTAGAATTAAAAGACACTACCGACCGTTGCCGGTTCCTTGAAAAAGAAAACCGAGCGAAGGCAACGGACCTTGAAAAGGCCACGGTGGCAGACAAAGACACCCGCTCTGCTATGAGAGCGAAGAAGGAGCTGCGGGAAGCCGGGGATATTGCGGCTAGGAACCCCTTCATGCTACGGAGGAAGATCGGAGATCCACGGTATGCCCCTCTGGATCGGCTATGGAGTTCGGCAGATGCATATATGGACTTGGCAGCGAGCGCTGCCGATGCGGCCAAATACTTCCAAGGTCAAACAGATCGTGAAGTGGACAAGCTGTTCTGGTCGCAATTCAACGTTCCAGAGCATCCGCTTCAACTGACTGATCAGCTAGCCGAATGGGCCGAACTAAATAGGTTGTCCAGACTTGCCATGAGGTCCGTCGTAGATCATCTGTGGCCGGAAAAACCGAAGCCGAACAGCTATTTCAGCTTAGTGCAGCAGTTCCTTGGTGCGGTGCCGTGCATCAATGCGATGAAGAGGTCGGTGTGCATAGAAGGCTCGTGGATGGCCCTTGCCCGTGTCAAAGCATACTGGGCGGAGATGGATGCTACCACTATTGCGGCGCAGGGTTCGGCCATAGGCCGAGTGGCTGCTGAGCACTATTTTGAAGAAGTTCTTGAGGGTGCTCGTTTGATAGAGGCCAAGTGCTCGAAGAATATTATGTTTGAGTGACATCTATTCCCATTGTAAAAACAATGTTTATGAAGTTTATTTAAGGTTGTATTTATACTTTTGCCTGAAAGTAATATGATGCCTCCTGTGCGGCCGTTTATGTATATATGTATATAACCTGAAAGATTGCAGTCGTCGGCTTCGACCCCCACGCATATAATGCGGAGGTGCTTGCAGAAGACGCGTGTTCACACTTAACCCAATGTCTTGGTCCTATTAAGGAGGTGATAGCGCAGCGAACAAGGCAACCGGACTATAATGCTTTAACACTTTCACTTAGCCATAGGAGTTTGACGGTGGGGCTACTATATAGCCCCTGGTGGCTCCGCACTCTCCCGAATTCAGGGTGCATACACGCCTGACTGGGAAACGGCCCTTCGTTAAGGCGGAGGAATTCTAGCATTCCGGTAGGTCATCGAGTGGTTGACCAGTCTCGCGCTATATCATGACAGTCAGTTTTCGGCTTTCTCTATTGAGGTGCTTGTCCGGATGACCTGTGGCACAATCGCAGTAGTTCTCCTGGTGCCGCCTTAGCCGATAGAGCGGAACATAAGGCAGCAAAACACAGGAGCCGGGCAAACCCAACATTTGACCAAAGACATGATTCGGAGCTGATGCATATAAGGCCAAACTCGCGACGCCGAACACTCCCTAAGGTATTCGGTCTTTATGGTATAAACCGGGCCTGAACAGTGCCCTTTGTAAGAAGCCCCTGGTGTCCAGGTATGTGCATTATTCTGACGTGGCCACATGCCAAGACGCCAGCATCCTTCTCAATAGTACTGAGAATCCGAGGGATGTGTGTCAACAAGAGACAGTAAGAAAGGTTTACGCAGGGTCTTAATCTAAAAAGAATCCTTGGAACGGGTCCCTGCTGCATGTCTGCGCTTGTGTCTCCGTTGTGCCGTATCCTGGACGGGTGTAGCACGATGGTCATCTGTAAAAGAGAGAAACTTAGGTGAAAAGTTGTCGTGCAAAAAGGTAGGTTTTAAATAAACCATGTACAATTCAAGATGAGTAAAAATAGCCACTTGTCTACGCGCGTTGAGCCCCTTGTATTTGTAATAGGGTTGTGGCCATCAAACCTATATGAATTACATATAGCTGCGCCGGACTCGTCTAACCGTGTCCGTGGTCTTGACGACCTATCAAGTGCTTTAGTTGGTGAGGCTGTTTTTAGTGTGCGGCAGCCAAGGCAGTCGCACTCTCTTCGGCGCGCAAGGATCGCTCAATATTTCCATTCACTGTAATGATGCCACGTGGACCGGGCATCTTTAGCGTGAGGGAAGTGTAATGCGGTATTGCATTAAAGCGAGCGAAAGCTTCGCGTCCAAGTAGTGCTTGATAGCCACTTTGCGACGGAGCAATGTGGAATGTTAAATTTTCGCTACGAAAGTTATCGGGGAAGCCGAATATAACCTCTAGTAGCAGTGAGCCCGTGCAATGAGCCCCTGGGCCTGGCGTTACTCCTTTAAAGGTAGTATTGCTGTGGCAAATTTTTGTTGGGTCTATCCCCATTTTGTGGATTGTGTCCCGATATATCAGGTTTAGACTGCTGCCACCGTCCATCAGGACTCGTGTGAAGTGGTATCCGTCAATTATTGGGTCTAATACCAAGGCAGCCCATCCTGCCCGCCGTATACTTGCTGAGTAATCCCGATGGTCGAAAGTGATCGACTGAGACGACCAGTGGTAGGACTCCGCGGTGATAGGCCCTTGGGCATATTTCTCTGGGAGTGCCACTTTGTTTCTCCCCTTGATCACGTGTAACACGTTTACTGTTTTGACTTCTGGTGGAAATTTCTTTTGTTCCCTAGTGTCTTGCTTTAGAGGCTCATCCTCGTCTTCGCTTGGTGTATCCTCCCCCTTGTGTACGGCGTTGAGCTTGCCGGACTGCTTGAAGACCCAACATTCTCTATGGGTATGATTAGCGGGTTTACCAGGGGTGCTATTGATCTGACATATTTGGTCCAGGATTTTGTTTAGGCTAGATAGTTCATCTCTGGCGCCTTTAGGAGGCGGATTTTGCTGACCTGGCCGAGAGCTTCTGAATCCGGCGTTTACTGTCGTGCTCTTCGGGCTGTATTTTATTCCGGCGCTTATTATTGTTCCTGAGCCATGATTTTCCGTTTCCATCTCTTACTTCGGATGTACTAGGGTTGCTGGTGTTGCATCTGGCTAGCCAGCTATCCTCACCCGTGCAAAAGCGGGTCATGAGGCTTGTTAATGTTGCCATTGTTCTCGGCTTTTCTTGGCCGAGGTGTCTGTCAAGCCATTCGTCATGGACGCTATGCTTAAAAGTTGCCAAGGCTTAGGCGTCCGGACAGTTCACTATTTGGTTCTTTTTAGTAAGAAACCTGTTCCAAAGCTTTCGGGCTGACTCTCCGGGCTATTGAGTTATATGACTCAAATCGTCCGCGTCCGGAGGCCGGACATAAGTCCCTTGAAAATTTGCCCGAAAAGCGTCTTCGAGCTCTTCCCAGCTTCCAGTGGAGCTTCCGGGGAGGCTTTTAAGCCAGTGCCAAGCTGGCCCTTTGAGTTTGAGGGGTAAATACTCAATGGCGTGGAGATCATCTCCTCTAGCTATATGGAAATGGAGGATATAGTCCTCAATCCAGACCCCATGGTCTGTTGTTCCGTCGTATGCCTCTATGTTTACGGGTTTGAATCCCTCTGGAAATTCATGGTCCAGCACCTCATCGGTGAAACATAGGGGGTGTGCGGCACCCCTGTATCTGGGTGTACCGTGCTGTTCAGGTGTTTGTTGTGTTGCATCGTATGCTGGAGCGCGCTTGCGTGGTCCATAGATGGATCTGGTTGCGTCATCCTTTTGTTGCGAGCCATCGCATAGACCGCGTATTGGCTTATGTGTGGCGTTGTTTGCCACTCTATGTTGGCCGTGAGGTCACCTATCCGGCCAGATGGCCGTTTTAATTTTTGGTTGCGGGGGATCTAAGGCCTCCTCATCGAATTCAGGTAGCAACTTCCGCTTCGGGTAGCTCTTGGTGGGGTCATTACCGCCGTACTTTGTTTCTGTGTTGAGAACTTTACTCCATCTAATTATGAGTGTGTCTTGCGCAGCCTTGAGCCTTTGCTTCTGCTTTCTTAGACTCCTCGCAGTGGCAATGAGCCTTTGATGGGCATTCTGTTGCTCCGGGTGTCTGTCTGGTGTGATGTCGTCCGGACTATTATCTTTGACAGAGTCGGGTTGTTTGGGTTGATTCTCCGTGTTGCCGTGGTCCGGCAATGGTTGACCCTGCTCTAACGCTGGGTCTGTATGATCGTTGTTTCTGCTGAGGCGGGATTTGGGGCGGCGCTTACGCCGCAGCTTTGACTGCTTCTCGAGGGGACAACCCTTTGTTGCGTCCTTCCATTCCTCATCGTCGTCTTCTTGTGGTGTGTCCACCATGTATACATCATGTGATGAAGTGGGCGCCCAGTCCCCTGTGGGCAGTGGTTCCTATTCGTCTCCTGCATCGTCGTCCATACCATCGATGTCTTCGGAGCCGGAGTCGAGCATGTCGGTTAAGTCATCGATAGTGGCTACTAAGTGGCTGGTGGGTGGGCGGCGAATTTTTTCATCATCCACATCCCAATCCTGCCGGACATAGTTCGGCCAGGAATCTCCTAACAAGGAGAGAGACTTTAATGAATTTAGTACGTCGCCGAAGGGCGAGTGCTGAAAGATATCCGCAGAGGTAAACTCCATGACCGGCGCCCAACCGGATTCGATAGAACGGGCGCAGGCGGTTCGGAGTCCGTGGCCGGAGAAGTATCCGGTAGTTTAACAACACGGCTCTCGTGAAGGGTAAGGTCGATATTTGGCTCGATCACTGCTGAGGATACGGCCTCCGTGACGGGGTCTATCCACCCATACATGGATGGCGCAATTGGCTCCGAATTGAGGCTTGGAGCGGCTGCCGGTGCGATCTGTGAATACGGTCCGATGGTAGAGCTAAATCGTACTCACCGTGACCGTGTGGCGCACAAGGCTGGGGCTCAAATCTGTCGAAGATCAAGTCTCCGCGGATATCGGCCGTTTAATTTAAGCTTCCAAGCCTGACCTGACGGCCAGGGGCGTAGCTTTCGATCTGCTCCAGATGGCCAAGCGAGTTGTCCCACAGTGCGAAGCCGCCAAACACAAAGATCTGTCCGGGGAGAAAAGTCTCACTCTGGACTGCATCGCTATCGATGATAGAAGGAGCCATCAAGCCTAATGGCGACGACACAGAGGAACTCTCAATGAAAGCACCAACGTCGGTGTCAAAACCGGCGGACCTCCATTAAGAGGGCCCGAACCTGGGTAAAACATTGTGTCCCCTGCCTCCTGTTACCATCCGGCCTAGACGCACAGTTCGGGACCCCCTACCCAAGATCCGCCGGTTTTGACACTGACTGGGTGGTTCTTCCACCTACCTCTTACCTCTCTCACTCCACCATTAATGCCACTCAAGCTCGCTTGCCCGATCTCTCTCCCTAGCCACTCAAACTTGTTGATTTGCTAGGGATTGAAGGAGGAGACCTAGATCTACACTTCCACCAAAGGATATTTGCTTCCCCCATACTTTGTTGTGTGGATTTTGTTACTCTTGGGTGTTTGAGCACCCTAGATGGTTGAGGTCACCTCGGAGCCACATTCCATTGTGGTGAGGATCCGTGGTTTCGTTGGGAGCCTCCAATTCAGTTGTGGAGAGAGCCCCAACCTTGTTTGTAAAGGTCTGGTCACCACCTCCCAGGGCACTAATAGTGGAATCACGGCATCTCGCATTGTGTGAGGGCGTGAGGAGAATATGGTGGCCCTAGTGTCTTCTTGGGCAGCATTGTGCCTCCACACTGCTCCAACGGAGACGTACTTACACTCAAAAGGAAGGAACTTCAGTAACACATCCTCGTCTTCACCGGCTCCACTCTTGGTTATCTCGTATCTTTACTTGTGCAAGCTTATATTGTGTTGCATCTCTTGCTTGCTTAAGTGCTCGTTGTTGTTGCATCATATAGGTTGCTCACCTAGTTGCATATCTATACAACCTACTTTAATGCAAAGTTTAAATTGGTAAAGAAAAGCTAAAAATTGTTAGTTGCCTACTCACCCCCCCCCTCTAGTCAACTATATCGATCCTTTCAGGGACTCCGAACAAACTTTGGTCACCAAAACACATAACTCATAAATACAAATCATCATCGAACATTAAGCGTGCGGACCCTATGGGTTTGAGAACTATGTAGACATGACTGAGACACCTCTACAGTCAATAACCAATAGCGGAACCTGGATGCTCATAATGGTTCCCACATATTCTACGAAGATATTTATTAGTCAAACCATTATGACAACATACGTTATTCCCTTTATCATCAGTATGTTACTTGCCCGAGATTCGATCGTCGGTATCTGCATACCTAGTTCAATCTCGTTACCGGCAAGTCTCTTTACTCGTTCCGTAATGCATCATCCTGCAACTAACTCAATACACTGGTACGCATCGGTTTTTAACCCTTTTCCGCGATGGCATTTGGAACCGTCGCCAAGTGAGTGTGGGTGATAGGGGGGTCCTTCCCACACGACCCAGAAACCGTCGGGGATAGGGAGCCTTAATGCATACAGTTGTCCCTATATAACCGTTTCGAATATCTCGAATATCCCAAACGCTTCATCCTTGCTACTCGTTTGTGCTCGCATTGCCATCGTAGTCAGAGTTTTCTGGTTCTACCTAAAACCAGGCAGATTCCAGGCACGGGAGCTTTCCAGGTAGATTCCAGGCACGGGAGTTTTACGATGCCTGGCACATCACAAACAGTTCATGATTATAAACCATGTACGATAGGTAGACAATCACACACATTTAGTTTCCCCGCATCGTATGTGATAGTATCTGACATCACACACGCTTTGCAAATGGCAACTGTGTGCATGCTTGCACACGTTTCCTCTCTATGAACCATCTCGGATTATGGTGTATATCACAAACGTTTGTGTTTTACCAACCGTGTGTGCCGTAATGACCCGCACAATGTAATTTTGCCCTAATTTAATTGCTGCTATTCAAAATTGTACCTAATTTAAACTTGAAACTAGTCTATAGCTTTATTCATATCCATCAGGTTCAAACAACCAATGCATTATTCGATTCATAGGTACATATGTTTAAGAATTACATAAGCACCAAATAAAGAATGATGAACCAGTGTTCTACACTTGTACTATTACAGATGGTAAAGAAAGAGGCGACAAACATTCCGATTGCTGAACAAGGCGAAGCGTAATGGCCCTATTGTGCTCTCCTGGATGCAGCAGGCATGCATGACTCTAGTCCAACCCCTTGTGATGGTCGGCCGCCAATCATGTAGTTTGAGAGGTAATCTTGAGTAAACTGCTTCAGGATCCACTGCAAAGGAAAAAAGATTCAGATATTTTCATCTAACACAACTCATTACGGGCAGTAAAAAGAAGGCTACAGGGTTCTTACTTACCATCCTGTAGTTCACTATTGTCTTGCATAAAGTGTAAACAAATAGTTCGATTGACATCTTTTGACCCATTTTAATAACAATCTTTATCAGTTTCCTCACTTGATGCTAGTTCATGAATATCTCATTGCCCCATACGCAGAAAGGGTCGAAGTGTGGATCTTTGGCAATGATATATGTACCTAAAAGCACCAAGTTAATATTAGAGGCTAAACAACAATTAAAAAATGATGTAGTACAACACTCCCTCCATCCTATTATATAAGATTTTATTACATGTATATCTAGACAGCATCAAAACATTAAGGAAACACTCTTCCTTGTTACTATGTAGCATGGGATTGCATATTTAGTCATTCAGTACAATGCATGTTGCTATGTAGCCTCGGATATATTAAATATGGCCCTAGTTAACCTAGTGATAAATGGGTTACAGATATATTCAGTGAAATGTCTGATTCAATGATTAATCCCTTATCAGCCCCAGGCTATATGGTACCAGCTACCGATATCCTGAACAGTGAGTACATATAAGCAATGCTATGAAACTAACCTCGATGGAAAACAACATTGTTCAAAATATTGTCCTGCATGAGTACATATAAAGGCATGTTAAGCACAACTGGCTAAACATCAACCAAATATATCCATGGTAAACAACATAATCTACAAATGATAGCTTCAGTGTGCAGGCTTAAGCGTGCTAGTTAAGCAAAACAAGAAGTGGAAAGGTGTGTTAACTGCATCAGGCATAACATTTAAAAACAAGCAAATAGTCATTCAAAGTGGTATTGTGCACGTCTGCAGTACACTAGTTATTGTTAAAAACGAAAGGCATGTTAACTGCAATATCCTTAACAGCAACCAAATATCATAATTCATAGTGGTATTGTTGAAACTTTTATTGATGAAATTGAACTGCACGGCAAATAGTTGCACATATAGAGCATCACATTGTGAAGAATTGAAATAAACAAGTCATAAGGACATCTCTAGGCGATCCTTAAAAAGTTAAAGGACTAAAACCCTTAGTGGATATATATATACTCTAGCAATTTTTGGCCTTTTCTAGTCGATCCCCTAAACTTAAGGTTGTAAACTTCAATTTGTTCAAGTTCAAAGCAGGTTCAACCGAAAGTAGCATGCATTCAAACATAAACATAGATAGTTTTGCATAACCAAACATAAAACATAAATTTAAACTAAACTAAACTACTTTTGGTCGAAGTAGAGGTCGAGCCAATCCTTTCTCGTCATGTACGGTGTGTTGCGAGCCGGGTCCAGGCCGGGACCATCGCCGGGGTCATTGGGGAAGGCACTCCTCCACTCGTCGATGTCGATCTCCTCGTCCTCGGGGCCCACCGCGAAGCCATCCGCGCCGCCGTCGCCGCCACCTTCGACCTCATCATCGGAGCAAAGCGCGATAACCTCGCCGCCCTCCGTGTCGCCGTCCTCGCCGCCTTCGACCTCGTCATCGTAGGAGAGCGTGATAACCTCGCTGCCCTCCGCGCCAGCAAAGATCGCCCGCTCCGCCTCCACGAGCTCCAGGTGCTGCCAGTGGAGCTCTTGCATGTAGGCCTCGTCAGCGGCCTCGGCCTCGAGTCACTCCCACGCCTCACGGTCCTCCCACGCCATAGCCGAGCTCACCACCCATTGCTCCGGCGGAACGAGGTCGACTGGACGTGTGCCAAAGGGGAAATTGAGCATAGCCACCGTGCCGTGGTAGCGGACCTGCCAGCGGTCGTACTCCATGGTCGCGAGCTCGGCCGTGTGGAAGCTACCGAGCCACCGGCGGGTGTGGGTGTCCCGATCTGTAATCATGGCAACCCACATCCCCCACCGCTACTGCCGGGCCCCGAGGTAGGACCTTCGGTCCGAGGGAGGACGGGGAAGTGCTTGAACCAGCGTAGGAGTGCGGCGGTGGGTGCATCGGGGGACCGGCGACGACGGATCGAGCCCGCGGAGGACGACGGGGACACCTTGGCGGTCACCTCACCGGCGTCGGGCAAAAAGGCCGCGATAAACCTCTTTTTGGCCATTGGCTCCTCGAGCTCCCCGGCTCACAGGCAGAGGTTGAGGATGGAGGCGCTGGCGATGGCGGTGACCTACCAACGGTTTCGAGGGTTGTGTGTGTCTGTGTGAGCGGAGGTTTTGGGTTGTGTGTGGAGGCGGCGAGGGGGGCAAGGTGGTGTTTGAGAAAATACAGCGTCAACTGAAAATTTTACTAGGCGGGAGTAACAAGGTGGGGCTACTGAAAATTTGGATCAAGAGTGAGCAGATATTTTGGAGATTGCGAGGGATGCATATGCGGGAGTAAATTGCCGGGGCTACTTAAAATTTGAATCAAGGGACTGAAGTAGAGCAGGAGTAACAGACATCTTGGTCCGCACATACTAATCGTGTGCTATCAAACATTAAAACCTTCCAGGCGGTAGATATTTTCAAGATTATGAGGCAGTAATATTTTCGAGATTGCGAGGGATGCAGAGGTGGGAGTATTTGGGGAGCGAGCTAGTGTTCTTGACACGCCCGCTATGGACTGTAGCTGACACACCTTCTCGCGTAAGCCATAGGTGTACTATACACCGACGGTGCTCTAAGATATTTTGTACTACATCTCACACGGTTGGTGATAATAAACTGTGTGGGATCTCCTTGATTTGAATTACATAATGGGGTCACAGCAGCAATGTGTCGGGGAAACTGATCCACGAACACTTATGGGGCCGGCGGACCGAGCCCCTTTCGGTTCGGCGGGGTGCGGAGATCACACGAAGAGCAGATCGAGGCGAAGCACACGAGCAGTTTACCCAGCTTCGGAGCTCTCTGGAGAGATAACACTCCTACTGCTGCTTGTTTGATTATCTTGTGTTCTTGCTCCAGAGAGAGAGCGTAGTGTTTTTCTGGGTTCCGAACCAGTCGAACCCCCCCTACGTTGTGCATGGGCCTCCTTTTATACGCTAAAGGGGTCATCGACAGGTGGCAACGCAGAGAAGGGTACAAATGTAAAAAGTGAGGTGGTTGGTACAGTTACTTGTACAGTGCACCCTACCTAACCCTGACGGCAGGGGACAAGGGCATTAAATGCCTGTCTGAGTCGCCCAAACAGTGCAAAAAAGGACCGTTAGGGGCCCCACCATTCGCCACGATGGCGATCTTGTCAGCTTCGCATGCCACTGCGCACTACTGGCTGCACAGCCTCCAGCCACGCGCGCCTGGAGAGGCCCCCAGAGCGACACGTTGGTGGATGCGCTGGAGCGTGGGCACAGAGTGGCCGCCTGCCGCGGCAAGCGCCTTCCCGCTGTTGTTATCTTGTCGGGTCCAGAAGCTTGTCGCTCACCGGGCCTCGAGGTACCTTGGTTGGTCTTCTCGGCAAGCTCCTCTTGCCGGGGCCTTGTTGCCTTGCCGGAGCGCATGGCGCGTCGCGGCAAGTTCCTTGGAATGCCTTGGTTGGCCTTCCCGGCAAGCTCCTCTTGCCGGGGCCTTGTCTCCTGAGCTTAAATACTTTGTTCTTGAATGGCTCCAAGGGAACCATGGAGGATCTTGGCGTTCGCCCGGCAAGCCTTGCTGCGGGGTGCTGCAACTGCCCGTGCACAAGTTCGGGGTACTAGGGTACCCCTATTCTAGTACACCGACAGGAGCCCCCGGGCCTGAGCCAGACACGGTGCCGAGCGCTGTTGGGCCAGGCCCAAGACAGGGCACGGGCACACGCGGACTGGGCCATGCCGAATCTCGCTCTGTATCCACCGCGCTCTCCCCTAACGGCACGCGTTGAATGCGGCGTCGTGGGAGAGATCGTGGGTGGTTCTTTATTCGGAAGGGCGAAACGTCTGCCCCGTCCCTCTTTATAAGCAGAGGAAACAGGGGCAGTTCGTTCCCCCTCGCTGGTTGCTACTACTCCATCTTCACGAACCTCCGCCGCTCCCCCCCCCTTCTTATCGAAGCCGAGAGAGCAGCGCTCCGCCCCCCATTGCCACTAGCATCACCAACGCCGTCGACCTCCCCCACCACCTCCGCCATGGCTCCGAAAGCCGACAAGGGAAAGGGCGTGAAGTCGGCTGAGGCGCAGCGGCTCGCGGCGCTGCGGAAGGAGCGGGCGATCTTCTCCCCCCAGCTCGGCGCGAAGGAGCTGAGGGAGTACTTCTACCTCTTTTGGGCGACGGAGACGCGGGCGCATCCGCGTACGAGGGTACTCCCGGCCGCTGCTTCGGAACTGGCTCCAAACGGGTACCCATTCTTCGCGTTGTTCTTCTATTGCGGGCTCTGCCCGCCCTTCTCGGAGTTCTTCTGCGATATCATGAACACCTACGGCCTCCGCCTCCTTGATTTCACCCCCAATGCCGTTCTGACCATGGCAGTTTTCGCACATTTGTGTGAAAACTTTGTCGGAGTCCACCCCAATGTTGCCCTTTTCCGCCACTTCTTCATTCCTCGGGTAGAGAGAGCAGAGCCGCTTTCCAGAGGGATCGCCTGGATCTCGAGAGTTGGCAAGAAGGAGGCGTACTTGGAGGGTGAGCTCCGCAGCAAGTGGGAGGAGTGGAGAGCGGAGTGGTGCTGGATCGTCGAGGAGAATCCGCAGCCCTTCACCGCCGTGCGCCAAGCTCCAATAGTGTGCGGCAATGACTGGAGCAACGTGGCCCCGGAAGATGAGAGGCTGAAGATCGCCATTACTAGGATCCTTCACCTCAGGCTTGCCGGGCTCACTGTAGGCGTTGTAGGTGCAGATTTCCTCTGCCGCCGCATCGCCCCCCTGCAGGAGAGGGGGAGGCCCGCCTGGGAATTCAAGAACTCGGCGGACATCATGAGGCTGCGGCTGGGCCTCAACTACAACTTCACCGTCTTGGAGCTGGATGCAATGCTCCTGGAGTTGTTCAAACGCGATCCCCAGCACCCATTCACGCTGGCGAGGGGCGTCGTTCCATTGTGCAATAATTCTTCACTTGACCGGATCCGCGCCATGATGCCGTTGTGCGATTCACACGGAATTGTTCAACTTGGCAAGAGCCTGCGGATGACGTCGTGCAAGCGTTCTTCGACAACTTGGAAGAAGTGTCAGTCCGCGCTGACGAGCAGAAGAGCCTCACTCGTGACACCACCGACGAGGAGCTGCAGCGCATCGCCACTAGGGCGGAAGAGGTTGCGGCCGCAGCTGCCACAGGCGCGTTCGGGTTCACTGTGGAGGAGGCGGAGGCGGCAGAGGCGGCAAACCTCGCCAAGCGCACGGAGTTCATTGGCAAGGAAGAGCCTGCCGGCTCTGAAGCTGAGCCGAGCGAGGCCGGCGAGGAAGAGCCCGAGCCTTCAGAAAGCTTGCCGCAGGCGGATCCCCCGGCCCCGCCAAGAAGGCGTCTTCGCAGGGCCGCGGACGTAGCGGGGCGGCAGCCGGGTCAACAGCCGCCGAGCCGTGCGACACGCTCTACCGCGGCAAGCAATGTTGCCGCGGGAACGCCTCACGCAGCAGCGGCAACTGGAGCGGGATCTTCCCGGGCCACCGCCACCGCCCCCACCAAGCGGGCAAGGGATCCTACTCCTCCGCCTCGCCGCACCGGAGGGGAGCCGGACTTCGATCTTTCCGCGCTCAGCTCCGACGAGGAGGAAGAAGAGTTAGTTTCTTTGGTGCTCTTGTAGTTCTTCAATCTTGTTGTTTTTATCTTGTATCTGACTTGCTTCAATCTGAACTCCTTTCTTTTCAGGACGCTGGCCCAGAGAGTGGCGAAGAGGGCCAAGGCCGCGGTGATTGTCATCGAAGATGACCCCACCGTGTCAGCAGGGGGTGGGTCCGAGACCACCTTTATGGACCCGGCAACCACTCCTCAAAGCAGCCCCCAGCGCAGCCCCTAGCGTAAGTTCATAGTTAGCTTTCTGCTGTCAGGTGCGCATGAGTGCTTTTTGCTTTGTTGATATCTTGCTTGTTGATTTGTGTAGGAGCAGAGCAGCCATATCAGGAGCGCCCGGAAGCTGGTCCCGAAGTGCCATCTGCTTCGACTATGCCGCCAAGGGAGGAGTCCCCGGCAAGGGAGCGCTCTCCGGCAAGGGAGAACTCTCCGGCAAGAGGCAGTTCTCCAGCAAGGGACAGCACCATCGATCCTGCGGCGGCCGAGACCGCAACTGCAGATCTTGGCACAGGTAATTCACTTGTCCAAAAACTTTCTCTTGGGTTCTTCTTCTTCTGATTTTCTTCTCTTAGACTTTTGATTGATTTTTCTCCCTTCTTCGTTCTTCAGACCCATCTGCTGCTGAGCCAATGGAGATAGAGGGTGCCGGCGAGGAAGGCGCGCATGGCAGCACTGACGACGCCGCCGCCAACGAAGAAGGGGCCGGTGCTGATGAGACCGCCGGCGAGGAGGCCGCCAAGGTTGCCGCCGCAGAAGCCGGCGAGGGGTCGGGCGATCACACTGACGACCCTGAGGCCGCAGGAGCGCCAGGCGCTGCGCCGACCGCCGATCCCTCTACCGCTGCTGCGGAGCCGGGCTCCGAGGAGCCCCAGCCCGGCGCCTACTTGAAGGCCGGCGACGATATCTTCATCAAACTACCCTGGGCGTCGAGCTCCAGGGCGCCGGTCGAGGGGGAAACTTTCGATGAGGAGGTGCTCGCCTCCGCTGGACTGTCGTTGGTCGACGCGCCCAGCAGCAGCAGTGGCGAGCCTGAGGAGGAGCAGCTGCTGCGGAAGCTGCTGTCACTCTACCGCGCACGGCGAGCCAAGCTGGCTTCCCGGGAAGCGCTTGTCGCGAAGGCGGGAGTTGATATGGAGAAGTGCACGGAGGAGCTCCGGGGCCACAATCAAGAAGCTCTCCGGTCCCTGGCACAGGAGCGGGAGCGACTCACCGAGGAGCGCACGGCCTTCCTTCTCGAGAAGGCCGAAGCTGAGGAGGAACAAAGGCTGGCCGCCGAGAAGCAGTCCACGCGAGAAGGCGAATTGGTGCAGCGGAAGGCCAACCTCGACAGCTACGAGGAGGAGTTCGCCGAGCGCGAGCAAGCACTTGGCGCGGCGCTCAAGGAAGCAAAGGACGCTGCCACAACTGCAGAGGCCGCCAAGAAAGAGCTGGAGGAGAAGGTGGCGCAGCTGGAGGCCAACATCGGGAAGAGCGGCGAGGAGCTTGCCGCGCTCAAGCGTGAGCGTGAGAAGGATGCTGCCGCCCACGGTGAGCTGCAAGGTCTTCTCGCTGAGAGGGGCAAGGAGCTCAGAGCCGCCAAGGATTCCAATGCAGACCTGGAGTTGAAGCTGGCCACGCTGACGCAGACGCTGGACGACGCCAAGGAGCGGGAGAAGAACTTGTCGGAGAAGGTTAAGGCTGACAAGGCGCTGCTGGAGAGCATCGTAGTTACCCAGAACTCATTCAGAGATACTGTGGAGCACTGGACCGAGGGTCTGGTGAATATTGCCGCAGTCATTGACGAGGAGCTGGCGCAGCTGGGGATGGAGGACTTTGGGTATCCCTCCGACGAGAATCTCCAACCCGGCACCAAGCTCAGCCTATTCTTCAAGGGCATGGCGACGGCACTCCAGCGGCTCCGGGAGAGGATCCCAAAGCAGCTGGCCGACGAGTCGCGCAGAATCTGCGCCGGGGTTCTCCAGAAGGTGCTGATGAAGGTGGCCTTCCGCAATCCAGGCCTCAGCTTCACCAACATCCTCAAGTCCTTGCCGCCAGACGCCGATCGGGACGCACTCAAGGCCCTTGTCGCACCCATTGTGGACAAGGTGAGCGAGATCAAGAGGGTTGAGGGCGGTCGTGTAGACTAGGCCGCCCATTTCTTCTTTTCCCTTGTCGCTGCTAATCATGTTATGAAAACAGTCTGTTAGAGCTGCGACAAGTTATCTTGTAATATAACTTTATTTTTGTTATCAATTGCTATGTTATTTCCTCTACTAGATTCCTTCCTTTGTATGTTTTTACCCTACGCTTCTAGGGAACTTGTCGGCGCAAGCACCCGAGCCGCGAGCGCTGAGTGCGGAACATCAGCAGCCTGCTGGCGGTGCTGCTTCCGACAAGAAACCTTGTCGCGACTAGATGCAGCACACTTAAGTTGTTGAGCGGACTCGAAACAAAGTAAGGGCGCAACTAGCCACGAGTTGGTTCCTCCGCGCACAGGTTTTCCATACAAAGCAGGGTCGTTCGAGGAAGATAACTCAAAAATTTAAAAACTGATTGCTCAAACTTTGGCAACTTATCTTTTCTGTCATTTGCTTCCCGGCAAGGCAAAACTTTGCTTGAACGACGCCTGGTCCATACCACAATCTTCTCCTTCCCCCCCGGCAAACTTGTGTGCGAGGGAACCTTCTTTTCCTTTGTTGAAAAGAAGAAAGAAGAGAAAATAATGATATGGAGCCCTTCGGCTCGTTATTGCTTACCGGATGTAGGTGCTGCACAAAGTGTCAGATAACACATGCAAGAAAGAAACTAATGCATGAAATGGAAAAGTTGTGTGGAGCACATGGGGTTTTATTTATGCACGGGATCTGCGCCCGGCTTTGTACAAAGGATTACATGCAACAGCGGCAAGACTTGTACAAAAGGTGGTTGCCGGAACGGGTTCCGGCAACCGCGCCCTACGGGAAAAACTTATGAAGATGTTCTATGTTCCAGGAGTTGCTCATCGGAATGCCATCTTCGGTCTCAAAACGGACAGCGCCGGGCCTAGTGACTCGTTTCACCCGATAAGGGCCTTCCCACTTCGGCGTCAACTTGTTGGAATTCTTGGCGGACTGAACGCGCCGAAGAACAAGGTCGCCTTCCTCGAAGCTTCTGGCCTTAACTTTGCGGCTATGGTAGCGGCGCAAAGCTTGCTGGTATCGAGCAGCTCGTACAGCAGCCTGAAGACGATCTTCCTCAAGGAGCAGCGCGTCGTCTTGTCGCAGCTGTTCTTGCTCAAGCTCATCATAAGCGAGCACTCAAGGCGATCCGTATACGAGTTCCGTGGGGAGAACTGCCTCTGCTCCATAGACTAGAGCGAAAGGCGTCTGGCCAGTGGCTCGATTTGGCATCGTTCTGATCGACCAAAGAACCACCGGCAGCTCCTCGATCCAGTTTCTTCCGCACTTGCGCAGCCTGTCGAAAGTTCTGGTCTTGAGCCCGCGCAGCACTTCAGCATTTGCCCTCTGTGCTTGACCGTTGCTTCTCGGATGAGCAACAGAAGCAAAGCAGACCTTGGCGCCAAGGTTTTGGACGTACTGCATGAAGGTGCGGCTCGTGAATTGCGTGCCGTTGTCGGTGATGATCCTGTTAGGGATCCCGAAACGGCAAACAATTGACCTGAAGAACTTGACTGCTGACTGTGCTGGCACCTTCCTCACTGGCTGCACTTCCGGCCACTTTGTGAACTTGTCGATTGTGACGTACAAGTACTCAAAGCCCCCGACAGCTCGGGGGAAAGGGCCGAGGATATCGAGCCCCCAGACCGAAAATGGCCAGGATAAAGGAATTGTCTGGAGAGCTTGAGCTGGCTGGTGTATCTGTTTGGAGTGGAACTGGCACGCTTCACACTTGGTTACTTGTGTAGTTGCATCCTGGAGGGTTGTCGGCCAAAAGAAACCTTGCCGGAAAGTTTTGCCGGCAAGTGCTCTTCCGCCAATGTGGTGGCCACATATGCCTCCATGTATCTCTGCCAACAGCTTTTGTCCATCTTCCCGGCAAACACACTTCAATTTCACACCATTGAGTCTTCTTCTATACAGTATGCTATCGACAAACTGGTACATACTTGACTGTCGGGCTACTTTTTCCGCTTCTTCTTGCTCTTCGGGAAGTTCTCCTGTCTGAAGGAAATGGACAATCTGCTGTGCCCATGCTGGAGCTTGTGGCTCGACAACAAGGACTAAAGGCACATCTGCTGCTGCGGGAACATCTGCTTCTATGGCAAGGACTTGCGGCCCTGCCGGAGCTTGATGTTCCCCGGCAAGCTTGCCGGAGCAAAACTTGTCGGGAGCGTCTGCTTCAACGGAACAAACCATAAGGCTTGCCGGAGCAGACTGCCCCTCAGCATCCTTGGTGTTGATCTTGGGGACTTTCTTGGCGGCGGCTTCGGGGAGCTCTGCCGGAAAGTAGTCACCAGAAACCAACTTCCTCTTCTTGCTTTGTCCAGTTGATGGTGTTACGGATGGTTGAGTTAACTTGAGCACAAAGATCCCTGGTTCCACAGGTAACTTTAGTGCGGCGCACTTTGACAGGCCATCAGCAATGTCATTCTGAGCTCTTGGGATATGCTCCATCTGTAGGCCGTCAAAGTGCTCTTCTAGCTTCCTCACTTCATCAACATATGCTTCCATCAATGGACTCTGGTAGTTCTTGTTCACTTGGCGGACGACAAGCTGTGAGTCACCCCTGACAATGAGCTTCTTGATCCCAAGGTCTGCTGTGATTCTGAGACCGGCAAGCAATCCTTCATACTCTGCAGTATTGTTGGTTGCTTGCTCCTTGGGAAAGTGCATCTGGACTACGTACTTGAGGTGCTCTCCAGTGGGCGCGACAAGCAGCACGCCCGCACCGACGCCTTGCAGCGAGAAGGCACCATCAAAGTACATCAGCCACTCTCTGCTTGCCTCTTTGACGGGGATGCTTGTCTCTGGAATTTCTTCTTCTGGTGTTGGCGTCCATTCCGCTATGAACTCTGCCAATGCTCTGCTTTGGATAGTTGAAGTGCTCTCAAACTTGAGGCCAAAGCTTGACAGTTCCAGCGCCCACTCGACAATCCTGCCTGTCGCTTCTGGATTTTGCAGTATTCTCTTCAGCGGAAAGCGAGTGACGACTGTGATCTCATGTGCTTGGAAGTAATGGCGCAGCTTTCTCGAGGCCATGAGGAGGCTGAAAAGCAACTTCTGCAGACCAGAGTACCTTGATCTAGCCCCCTGTAGAAGGGAACTGACAAAGTAAACTGGACGCTGCACCATTCTCTTCTGCATCTTATCATGCTCCTGTGCAGATCCATCTCTGTCGGGACCAGAGCTTGTCGGTGAAGCCCCCTGCTTGTCGCTGGATGCATCTACCGTGGTTGCTGGCTCATCATCTGCCTCCCTCTCCGCCACTAACGCAGCACTAACCACTTGATTGGTTGCCGCTATATACAACAGCAACTTCTCTTGCGGCTTAGGTGCGACAAGTGTTGGAGTGGAGGACAGGTATCTCTTCAAGTCCTGCAGCACAGCCTCCACCTCCGGAGTCCATTTTATTGGGCCTGCCTTTTTCAAAATTTTGAAAAATGGCAGGGCACGCTCAGCAGATCTAGAGATAAACCTGCTGAGAGCAGCCACGCAACCGGCAAGCCTTCGTACATCCTTGACGCGCTTTGGTGCTTCGATCTGCTCAATGGCCTTGATCTTGTTGGGATTGGCTTCAATTCCCCGCTGAGACACGAAGAACCCGAGAAGCTTGCCGGAAGGGACTCCAAACACGCACTTCTCGGGGTTAAGCTTGAGGTTGATCTTGCGCAGATTTGCAAATGTCTCGTCTAAATCTTGAATCAGGGTCGCCCTATTCTTGCTCTTGACCACTATGTCATCCATGTAGGCTTCCACATTTCTGTGCATCTGTGGCTCAAAGGCGTGGTGGACTACCCTTGCGAATGTTGAACCAGCATTCTTCAAACCGAAAGGCATCCGTACGAAGCAGTACGTGCCACACGGGGTGATAAATGCGGTTTTCTCTTCATCCTCTTCTGCCATGAAGATCTGATGGTATCCTGAGTATGCATCAAGAAATGAAAGCAAATCACATCCGGCTGTGGAGTCAACAATCTGGTCAATGTGCAGCAAGGGAAATGGGTCTTTGGGACAAGCTTTATTAACATCAGTGAAGTCAATACAAAGCCTCCATTTCCCGTTAGCCTTGCGCACGACAACAGGATTGGCCAACCACGTGGGATGGAGCACTCCTCTGACAAGGCTTGCTGCTTCCAACTTCTTGATTTCTTCTGCGATGAATTCTTGGCGCTCCACTGCCTGTTTCCTGACTTTCTGCTTGACGGGCCGCGCATGAGGACAGACGGCAAGGTGGTGCTCAATTACTTTCCTGGGAACACCAGGGATATCAGACGGTTGCCACGCAAACACGTCGACATTCGCCTGCAGGAAAGCAACGAGCGCGCTTTCCTATTTGGGGTCAAGAGTGACGCTGATGGTGAAGGTACCACCAGTGCCGTCCTCCTTGGCGGACACCTTCTTGGTCTCAGGTGGAGCTTCCATTGCCTTCTTACACTTGCCGGTGGAGCTCGATGGTGCGTCCTCGACGGTGGCGCAGCACTCCGAAGAGGTGCGCTTGCCGGAGTGGGCATCAGAGCTCTTGCCGGACTTGGTCTTCTTCTTCCCCCCGGGAGCTTCAGCGGCAAGTGTCTTGTGTTCTGCTGCGGCTGCTGCTTCCCGGTAGATCTTGTCGGCACAGATAAGAGCATCCTCCTTGTCGCCAGGGACAGAGATGACACTTATCGGGCCTGGCATTTTCAGTACGTTGTACGCATAGTGAGAGGCTGCCATGAACTTGGCGAGTGCCGGACGGCCAAGGATTCCATTGTAAGGTAATGGAAATCAGCAACATCAAACGTGACCCTCTCAGTCCTGAAGTTCAGCTCGCTGCCAAATGTTACCGGCAACGTGATCTTTCCCTTCGGCTTGCTCCTTCCCGGGTTGATTCCTTGAAATGTACCGGTCTCTTCGAGCTCGCTGTTAGGGATCTGGAGTTTTTGGAGCACCGCGGAGGAGATCAGGTTCAAGCCGGCCCCGCCGTCAACTAGCATCTTAGTGACCTTGATGTTGCGGATTGTTGGTGACACCAACATTGGCAAGCACCCGACCGCAGTTATGCGATCAGGGTGGTCCTCAATATCAAAGATGATAGGCGTGCTGGACCATTTCAGAGGCTTGCGTGACTCGACGGGTGGTTCTGCTGCATTAACTTCCCGCACCCACTGCTTGAGCTGACGGTGCGAGGTATGCAGAGAAGCACCACCGTCAACGCACAGGACCTCTGTGGCTTTCTGGAACTCCTGCTCATCAGTCTCCTCATCATCCATGTCTTCATCGTCGTCGTCATCTTCATCCTTGTCGCGGTCGCGAGGAGGTCTGTCTCCTTGCCGCTACTTGGCCTTGCCGCGGCGTCCTCCTCGGCTGGGACGTTTCTTGCCGGATCCCCCAGCACCTTCCTAGGCCTTCTCTTTGTCGCGCCGCTCGTATTCAGCTTTTTGTTGCTTAACAAGCTGCTCGACTTTCCTGCAGCTCTGGAGATCATGGCCCTTGGTGCGGTGGATCTTGCAATACTGCTTGTTGGTGCCGTCCTGCTTGTCGGCGACCGCCACCTCCGCGGCAACCTCCTTGCCGGAGTCACCAGCTTTGGCTTTCTTGGCGCCACCACCGTTGCCGGACTGCTCAACAACTAGCACCTCTTTGCCTTTCCTCTTCCTGTTGTTCCGCCGCCGGTTTTTCCTTGCCGGGGCAGCATCTTCACTGTCAGATCCTCCCGCTCCTACATTCTCTCCCGGGAGTCTCCTCCCTTCCTCAGCACGTGCACACTTGTCGGCCAGTGCATATAACTCACTGACGTCCCTGATCTTGCACATCGCCATTTCCTCCCGCATCCTGCGGTTTCACACGTTCTGATGGAACGCGCTGATCACCGCGGCAGGGTGGACGTCTGGGATGTTGTGCTGCACACTGCTGAATCTCTGAATGTACTTGCGCAGGGGCTCTCCTTCCTTCTGGGCGAGCAGATGAAGATCACTCTCCTGGCCATGAGGCTTGTGTCCGCTTGTGAAGGCGCCGACAAACTGATGGCACAGATCAGCCCAAGAGGATATGGAGTTGTCCGGCAAGTGCATGAGCCAGGATCTGACGTTGGGCTTGAGCACCAGCGGGAAGTAGTTGGCAAGGATCTTGTCATCCCGTCCCCCGGCAGCCCGCACCGCAATGGTGTAGATGCTGAGGAACTCCGACGGATGCGTCTTGCCGTCGTACTTCTCCGGTACGTCTGGCTTGAAGTTCTTCGTGCTGGGCCACTGGACTTGCCGCAGCTCACGAGTGAACGCAGGGCAACCTACCGCGTATGGCAGATCGCCTGGTTCCCCTGGCGCAAGCATGTCAACAGAGGGCCCATCGCGCTTGTCGGATTGACGTCGCGCTTCTCTTTGGCGCTCGATGCGAGTTCGAGCGTCTTCTTGTTGTCGATCATGAAGAACTTGGCGCTGATCGCGACGAGCTCGTGGATCCGACGATGCGGTGGAGTCGCTGTCGAGGTGGATCCGGCGAGTCGGCGATCTTGGCCTTCGGGGTGGTGATTGCATGGTAGTTGCACCTCCACCCGTTTCGTCGCCACCGGCTCGCGCCCGGCGACCCTGCCGCGGTGGCGACGCGCTCGGCCGCCGTGGAGTGTCGCCGTTGGCGTAGCCGATGAGACTCTGAATGGTGGCCCTCCATTCGTCGATCTTGTCCGATGTCGGAGGGTAATCTAGGAGCAGTTGAGCTCGCGCCAAAGCTTCTACTGGAGTGGTGGGTGGCAGTGGCGGACGGCGCGAGGAGCGGGACGTGCTCGGACTTCTAAAGATGTTAGAAGGAGCAGTATCCCGTCCAGGCGACCGTGCCCCGCTCGTGCCAGCACGCTGGCGTGCATGCTGGTCTTGAGCGCCCCGAGATCCACCAGCTTGGTCTTAGCCTATTATGCGTATGGCACTGCGAGTGCCATGACACTGTTGGTCTTGCGCCTCCTGAGAGTGGCGCGGAACATGTACAGTCGCCGAGGTTTGTGCAGCCTTGTCCTTGGACCTGGCAGCATCATAAGCTTCCTCGTCGACGTCCATTCTTCCGCCGGCGTCCATTCCACCACCCGTTTGCTCCAACGGTGGCGGAAGTGATGTGGACGGAGCGGCTGCCGCCGAAGTCTTCTTCTTCGGTGGCATGTTGATGAAGGGAATGAAGATCTAGCTCGTGTGAACGCCGGATCAGGTTCACACAATCTCGACGCCCCCTACCTGGCGCGCCAAAGATGTCGGGGAAACTGATCCACGAACACCTATGGGGCCGGCGGACCGAGCCCCTTTCGGTTCGGTGGGGGGCGGAGATCACACGAAGAGCAGATCGAGGCGAAGCACACGAGCAGTTTACCCAGCTTCGGAGCTCTCCGGAGAGATTACACTCCTACTGCTGCTTGTTTGATTATCTTGTGTTCTTGCTCCAGAGAGAGAGCGTAGTGTTTTTCTGGGTTCCGAACCAGTCGAACCCCCCCTACGTTGCGCATGGGCCTCCTTTTATACGCTAAAGGGGTCACCGACAGGTGGCAACGCAGAGAAGGGTACAAATGTAAAAAGTGAGGTGGTTGGTACAGTTACTTGTACAGTGCACCCTACCTAACCCTGACGGTAGGGGACAAGGGCATTAAATGCCCGTCTGAGTCGCCCAAACAGTGCAAAAAAGGACCATTAGGGGCGCCACCGTTCGCCACGATGGCGATCTTGTCAGCTTCGCATGCCACTGCGCATCGCTGGCTGCACAGCCTCCCGCCACGCGCGCCTGGAGAGGCCCCCAGAGCGACACGTTGGTGGATGCGCTGGAGCGTGGGCACAGAGTGGCCGCCTGCCGCGGCAAGCGCCTTGCCGCTGCTGTTATCTTGTCGGGTCCGGAAGCTTGTCGCTCACCGGGCCTCAAGGTACCTTGGTTGGTCTTCCCGGCAAGCTCCTCTTGCCGGGGCCTTGTTGCCTTGCCGGAGCGCGTGGCGCGTCGCGGCAAGTTCCTTGGAGTGCCTTGGTTGGCCTTCCCGGCAAGCTCCTCTTGTCGGGGCCTTGTCTCCTGAGCTTAAATACTTTGTTCTTGAATGGCTCCAAGGGAACCACGGAGGATCTTGGCGTTCGCCCGGCAAGCCTTGCCGCGGGGTGCTGCAACTGCCCGTGCACAAGTTCGGGGTACTAGGGTACCCCTATTCTAGTACACCGACACAATGGACGCTGTTTGAATTGCTAGAACTTATATCTGCAGTGAACATGCAAATATATGCGTGTTGTAAAAGAATTGGAATTATTCAGGGTTCGTTTGGACATTTTATAATTAAACTGGTTTTCTCGCCATTTCAGGTGCACAATTCAAAATTAAACTACATGCACATGCTCCGGTGCATTTAAATTGGTTGAAAAATCAAATTTGTGTCCTTGAGTGCATGCTTAGATCCCATGCAAGAAATGGGAATGAATTTCAAACACCAAGGCGCTGTTGATTGCCGGCAAAACATTGAGATACCTGGTGTTTAAATTCTAGTAAATCGAAAACTCATCTGAAATTCAAGAAACTTGGCATGGTATCATGGAGCGGCATCAACATGCCGTGGTAAAAAGTTTGTCCCATTTGTGGACAGGTTTTGGTATAAGCTTCTCACAAACCAGAGCTTCTCACAACAAGCATGATGGTTTAGATAAGGAACGTGCCACCTTTGGGGACAAAATGATCTCCATTGCCTCTTATTGCTTTCAAAAAATTATAGTGCCAACATAGAACAACTTGAGTGTTGTGTAAAGTTTTGGAATTTTTCGAGGTTCATTTGGACATTTTTATACATTAACTGGGTTTTTTAGGCATTTTATGTGCATAATTCAAATTTGAAATACATGCACTGATACGTCCATTTTGCATCATGCTTTTATATTGATATTTATTGCATTATGGGCTGTTATTACACATTATGTCACAATACTTATGCCTATTCTCTCTTAGTTTACAAGGTTTACATAAAGAGGGAGAATGCCGGCAGCTAGGATTCTGGGCTAGAAAAGGAGCAAATATTAGAGACATATTCTCCACAGCTCCAAAAGTCCCGAAACTTCACAGAAGTCATTTTCAGAATATATATAAAAAATACTGAGCGCAAGAAGTTCCAGAGGGGGGCCACACCCTGGCCACGAGGGTGGGGGGTGCGCCCTACCCCCTGGGCGCGCCCCCCTGCCTCGTGGGCCCCCTGGTGGCCCTCCGATGCCCATCTTCTGCTATGTGGAGTCTTTTGTTGAGGAAAAAATCATAAGCAAGCTTTCGGGACGAGACTCCGCCGCCACGAGGTGGAACCTTGGCGGAACCAATCTAGGGTTTTGGCGGAGCTGTTCTGCCGGGGAAACTTCCCTCCGGGAGGGGGAAATCATCGCCATCGTCATCACCAACGATCCTCTCATCGGGAGGGGGTCAATCTCCATCAACATCTTCACCGGCACCATCTCCTCTCAAACCCTAGTTCATCTCTTGTATCCAATTCTTGTCTCCAAGTCTGGGATTGGTACCTGTGGGTTGCTAGTAGTGTTAATTACTCCTTGTAGTTGATGCTAGTTGGTTTACTTGGTGGAAGATCATATGTTCAGATCCTATATGCACTTTAATACCCCTCTGATTATGAACATGAATATGCTTTGGGATTAGTTATGTTTGTTCCTGAGGACATGGGAGAAGTCTTGCTATTATTAGTCATGTGAATTTTGTATTCGTTCGATATTTTGATGAGATGTATGTTGTCTCTCCTCTAGTGGTGTTATGTGAACGTCGACTACATGACACTTCACCATTATTTGGGCCTAGAGGAAGGCATTGGGAAGTAATAAGTAGATGATGGGTTGCTAGAGTGACAGAAGCTTAAACCCTAGTTTATGCGTTGCTTTGTAAGGGGTTGATTTGGATCCATATGTTTCATGCTATGGTTAGGTTTACCTTAATACTTTTGTTGTAGTTGCGGATACTTGCAATAGAGGTTAATCATAAGTGGGATGCTTGTCCAAGTAAGGAGAGCACCCAAGCGCCGGTCCACCCACATATTAGATTATCAAAGTACCGAACGCGAATCATATGATCGTGATGAAACCTAGCTTGACGATATTACCATGTGTCCTCAGGAGCACTTTTCTCTATATAAGAATTTGTCCAGGCTTGTCCTTTGCTACAAAAAGGATTGGGACACCTTGCTGCACTATATTTACTTTTGTTACTTGTTGCTCGTTACAAATTATCTTATCAAAAAACTATGTGTTACCTATAATTCCAGTGCTTGTAGAGAATACCTTGCTGAAAACCGCTTATCATTTCCTTCTGCTCCTCGTTGGGTTCGACACTCTTACTTATCGAAAGGACTACGATAGATACCCTATACTTGTGGGTCATCAAGACTCTTTTCTGGCACCGTTGCCGGGGAGTGAAGCGCCTTTGGTAGGTGGAATTTGGTAAGGAAAAATTTATATAGTGTGCTGAAATTTACTGTCACTTGTTACTATGGAAAGTAATCCTTTGAGGGGCTTGTTCGGGGTATCTTCACCCCGACCAGTAGAGCATAGAGTTGCTCCTCAACCTACTGAACCTACTGAACCTACTGAAAATGAAAATGTCTGCTTTGAAATTCCTTCGGGTATGATAGAAAAACTGATGGCTAATCCTTTTGCAGGAGATGGAACATTACATCCTGATGAGCACCTAATATATGTGGATGAAGTTTGTGGATTATTTATGCTTGCAGGTATGCCCGATGATGCTATCAAGAAGAAGGTCTTCCCTTTATCTTTGGAGGGAGACGCATTGACATGGTATAGGCTATGTGATGATATGGGATCATGGAACTACAAACGATTGAAATTGGAATTTCATCAGAAGTTTTATCCTATGCATCTTGTTCATTGTGATCGCAATTATATATATAATTTTTGGCCTCGCGAAGGAGAAAGCATCGATCAAGCTTGGGGGAGGCTTAAATCAATGTTATATTCATGCCCCAATCATGAGCTCTCAAGAGAAATGATTATTCAAAAAAATTATGCTCGGCTTTCTGA
The DNA here is from genome assembly GCF_002162155.2 of Triticum dicoccoides. Lineage (NCBI taxonomy): Eukaryota > Viridiplantae > Streptophyta > Magnoliopsida > Poales > Poaceae > Triticum > Triticum dicoccoides. The sequence continues at coordinate 277,727,161 of NC_041380.1, read as the reverse complement.
TAACAACCGCACCATGCTCGATACTTCTTGTGCTGGCTCCTTTATGATGAAGACTATTGAATTCAAATGGGATTTATTGGAAAGAATTAAACGCAAATCTAAATATTGGGATCTCGACGAAGGTAAGGAGTCAGGTATGACACCTAAGTTTGATTGTGTTAAATCTTTTATGGATACCGATGTTTTCCGTAAATTTAGCACTAAATATGGACTTGACTCTGAAATAGTAGCTTCTTTCTGTGAATCTTTTGCTACTCATATCAATCTCCCTAAAGAGAAGTGGTTTAAATATCATCCTCCCATAGAAGTAAAAGTAGCTTCACCTATTAAATTTGAATAAAAGACTATCACTTATAATGATCCTATTGTTCCTACTACTTATGTTGAGAAACCACCTTTTCTTGTTAGGATAAAAGATCATGCTAAAGCTTCAACTGTGGTTCGTAAAAGAAATATTAGAACCTATACACCTCCTGAGCAAGTTAAAGTTGAACCTAATATTGCTATTGTTAAGGATCTCTTGGCTAATAATATTGATGGGCATGTTATTTATTTCTATGATGAAACTGCTAGCATTGCTAAACCTTGTGCTAAAGATAAACATAGACCTGTGATAGGCATGCCTGTTATTTCTGTTAAAATAGTATATCATTGTTATCATGGATTGTGTGATATGGGTGCTAGTTCTAGTGCAATACCTATTGACTTATACAAAGAAATTATGCATGATATTGCACCTGCTGAGTTAGAAGAAATTGATGTCACCATTAAACTTGCCAATAGAGATACTATTTCACCAATGGGAATTGTTAGAGATGTTGAAGTCTTGTGTGGGAAAACTAAATATCCTGTTGATATTCTTGTTCTTGGTTCCCCACAAGATAGCTTTGTCCCATTATATTTGGTAGACCCTTCTTAAACATTGTTAATGCTAGGATAGACTGCAAAAAGGATGTTATTACTATTGGTTTAGGTGATATGTCTCATGAGTTCAACTTTTCTAAATTTCGTAGACAACACCGCGAAGAAGAATTGCCTAGTAAAGATGAAATTATTGGTCTTGCTTCTATTGCCGTACCTCCTAGTGATCCTTTAGAACAATATTTGCTAGACCATGAAAATGATATGTATATGAATGAAAGAAGGGAAATAGATGAAGTGTTCTTTAAACAGGGACCTATTCTAAAACACAACTTGCCTGTTGAAATCTTAGGGGATCCTCCTCCACCCAAGGGTGATACCGTGTTTGATCTTAAACCTTTGCCTGATACTCTTAAATATGCTTATCTTGACGAAAAGAAGATATATCATGTTATTATTAGTGCTAACCTTTCAGAGAAGGAGGAAGAAAAAATATTGAAACCTCTGAAGAAGCACCGTGCTGCTATTGGATATACTCTTGATGATCTTAAGGGCATTAGTCCCACTCTATGCCAACACAAAATAAATCTGGAAAAGATGCCAAACCGGTTATTGATCACCAACGACGACTGAATCCTAAGATGAAAGAAGTAGTAAGAAAAGAAATACTAAAGCTCCCTGAGGCAGGTATAATTTATCCCGTTGCTGATAGTTAGTGGGTAAGTCCTATCCATTGTGTTCCTAAGAAGGGAGGCATTACTGTCGTTCCTAATTATAAATATGAATTGATTCCACAAAGAATTATTACAGGTTATAGGATGGTAATTGATTTCCCTAAATTAAATAAGGCTACTAAAAATGATCATTACCCCTTACCTTTTATTGATCAAATGCTAGAAAGATTATCCAAACATACTCATTTTTGCTTTCTAGATGGTTATTCTGGTTTCTCCCAAATACCTATGTCAGCTGATGATCAATCTAAGACCACTTTTACTTGCCCTTTTGGTACTTTTGCTTATAGACGTATGCCTTTTGGTTTATGAATGCACCTGCTACCTTTCAAAGATGAATGATGGCTATATTTTCTGATTTTTGTGAAAAGATATGTCAGGTATTCATGGATGATTTCTCCATTTATGGATCCTCTTTTGATGATTGCTTAAGCAACCTTGATCGACTTTTGCAGAGATGTGAAGAAACTAACCTTGTCTTGAATTGGGAGAAATGCCACTTTATGGTTAATGAAGGTATTGTCTTGGGGCACAAAATTTCTGAAAGAGGCATTGAAGTTGATAAAGCTAAAGTTAATGCTATTGAAAAGATGTCGTGTCCCAAGGACATCAAAGGTATAAGAAGTTTCCTTGGTCATGCCGGTTTTTATAGGAGGTTCATTAAGGACTTCTCAAAAATCTCTAGGCCTCTAACTAATTTATTACAAAAAGATATACCGTTCATCTTCGATAATGATTGTGTAGAAGCATTTGAAATACTTAAGAAAGCATTAATCTCTGCACCTATTGTTCAGCCACCTGATTGGCATTTACCTTTTGAAATTATGTGTGATGCTAGTGATTATGTTGTAGGTGCTGTTCTAGGGCAAAGAGTTGATAAGAAAATAAATGTTATACAATATGCTAGTAAAACTCTAGACAATGCCTAGAGAAATTATGCTACAACTGAAAAAGAATTCTTAGCAGTTGTATTTGCTTGTGATAAGTTCAGACCTTATATTGTTGATTCTAAAGTAACTATTCACATGGATCATGCTGCTATTAAATATCTTATGGAAAAGAAAGATGCTAAACCTAGACTTATTAGATGGGTTCTCTTGCTACAAGAATTTGATTTGCATATTATTGATAGAAAGGGAGCTGAGAACCCGTTGCAGACAACTTGTCTAGGTTAGAAAATGTTCTTGATGACCCGCTACCTATTGATGATAGCTTTCCTGACGAACAATTAAATGTCATAAATGCTTCTCACACTGCTCCATGGTATGCTGATTATGCTAATTACATTGTTGCTAAGTTTATACCACCTAGTTTCACATACCAGCAAAGGAAAATTTTATTCTATGATTTAAGACATTACTTCTCGGATGATCCACATCTTTATAAAGTAGGAGTAGATGGTGTTATTAGACGTTGTGTACCTGAGCATGAACAGGAATAGATCCTACGCAAGTGTCACTCCGAGGCTTATGGAGGACACCATGCTGGAGATAGAACTGCACATAAGGTATTGCAATCCGGTTTTTATTGGCCTACTTTCTTCAAGGATGCCCATAAGTTTGTCTTATATTGTGATGAATGTCAAAGAATTGGTAATATTAGTAGACGTCAAGAAATGCCTATGAATTATTCACTTGTTATTGAACCATTTGATGTTTGGGGCTTTGATTATATGGGACCTTTTCCTGCCTCTAATGGATATACACATATTTTAGTTGCTGTTGATTACGTTACTAAGTGGGTAGAAGCTATTCCAACTAGTAGTGCTGATCATAACACCTCTATTAAGATGCTTAAAGAAGTTATTTTTTTGAGGTTTGGAGTCCCTAGATATTTAATGACTGATGGTGGTTCACATTTTATTCATGGTGCTTTCCATAAAATGCTTGCTAAGTATGATGTTAATCATAGAATTACATCTCCTTATCACCCACAGTCTAGTGGTCAAGTAGAATTGAGCAACAGAGAGCTCAAATTAATTTTGCAAAGACTGTTAATAGATCTAGAAAGAATTGGTCCAAGAAACTTGATGATGCATTATGGGCCGATAGAATTGCATATAAAAATCCTATGGGTATGTCTCTGTATAAAATGGTTTATGGAAAAGCATGTCACTTACCTCTCGAACTAGAACATAAGGCATATTGGGCCATTAAAGATCTCAATTATGATTTCAAACTTGTCGGTGAGAAAAGGTTATTTGACATTAGCTCACTTGATGAATGGAGAACCCAAGCCTATGAGAATGCCAAATTGTTTAAAGAAAAGGTTAAAACATGGCATGACAAAAGGATACAAAAGCGTGAGTTTAATGTAGGTGATTATGTATTGCTATACAACTCCCGTTTAAGATTTTTTGCAGGAAAGCTTCTCTCTAAATGGGAAGGTCCTTACGTTATCGAGGAGGTCTATTGTTCCAGTGCCATAAAAATCAACAACTTCGAAGGCACAAACCCGAAGGTGGTGAACGGTCAAAGAATCAAACATTATATCTCAGGTAATCCTATAAATGTTGAAACCAATGTTATTGAAATTGTAACCAGGGAGGAAAACATAAGGGACACTTTCCGGAACGTTTCAGACTCCGAAAAGGAATAGGTATGTTTTATGGTAAGTAAACCTACTCCAAAACAGTTCTAATGGCAATTTTTCTTTGTTTTGGAATATTTAGTAAAATAGAAAAATAAGAAGCAGTCTGGGAAGGACATGAGGGCTCCACGAGGGTGGAGGGCACGCCCTACCCCCTGGGCGCGCCCCCCTGCCTCGTGGGCACCTCGTGCTCTCCGGACTCCGTTTTATTGCACAATACTTCTTTTGGTCGGTAAAAATTCATTATATAATCTCCCGAAGGTTTTGACTCCCGTATCACGCAAAAATCTCATGTTCTTGTTTCGAGTTGTTTTCTGCGAGGGTTGTCAAAGCCAAGCATCATGTCGTCTCCCTCCCCCTCCAACAATGAGGGCAACGATGCTTGGCTAATGAGGATAGAGCTAACGAGAGAAGAGCCCATGGAGATCAACAAGGATAAAGGGGTCAAGAAGACCACAGAGGACCAAGTTCTGGCAACAGAAGACATCCTTCAACTTGATAACAATCTTCTTACCCCAACTGAGATCGAAGCTTTCAAGATGATTGAGTTAGTTCGTATACAAAATAAGTATCTCACACGTGAAAATATTTTGTTGAAGGATCATATCATCGCACTCAAAGGCATTATTCGCAAGTTAGAAGACCTCCTAGACTTGATGTGCGACTATCCATCATCACCACCATCTTCTTCACCAACAAAAGGTATAATCACATGGGTATGGGCACTCCCCTTGGCAACTGCCAAGCCTGGGGGAGTGCCCCGGTATCGTATCACCATCACTTTTATCTTTATCGTTTTTCTTAGTTCGATCCTTTTGATAATATTTTGATCTAGTAGAACAAAAGTTCTTAGTATGATCTAGTTGTGAGTTTTGCTTTATGATCCTTCTATGTAATCGAGTCCGTGAGCTATATATAATAAATATTAGTGTTGAATCAAGGGCTTGATTATTTTGCCATGATCTTGAGTGAATAAAAGAAAAGAGAAAGAATAAAAATAAACAAAGAGAGCATATGGATCTTATGGAGAGTAATGAGCTCACATAGAAAGAGTATGATGAATAAAAGTTGTTGATAGTTGACAAACATAGTTTTGGTCATCGTTGCAATTAATAGGAAGTAATAAAGAAAGAGAGGTCTTCACATATAAATATACTATCTTGGACATCTTTTATGATTGTGAGCACTCATTAAAATATGATATGCTAAAGAGTTGACGTTGGACAAGGAAGACAATGTAATGGGTTATGTTTTCTTACATCTAAGATAAATTATATTGCCATGGATCATCCAACATGGTTGAGCTTGCCTTTCACCCTCATGCTAGCCAAATTCTTTGCACCAAGTAGAGATACTACTTGTGCTTCCAAACACCCTTAAACCAGTTTTGCCATGAGAGTCCACCATACCTACCTATGGATTGAGTAAGATCCCTCAAGTAAGTTGTCATCAGTGCAAGCAATAAAAATTGCCCTCTAAATATGTATGACTTATTAGTGTGGGAGAAAATAAGCTTTATACGATCGTGTGATATGGAAGAAATAAAAGTGACGGACTGCATAATAAAGGTCCATATCACAAGTGGCAATATAAAGTGACGCTCTTTCGCATTAAGATTTTGTGCATCCAACCATAAAAGCGCATGACAACCTCTGCTTCCCTCTGCGAAGGGCCTATCTTTTACTTTTATCTCCTACCTTGCATGAGAGTCATGGTGATCTTCACCCTTCCTTTTAAAATTTTATCTTTTGACAAGCACAACATGTTGGAAAGATCCTGGTATATATGGCTAATTGTATGTGAGTTTTCATGAACTATTATTGTTGACATTACCCTTGAGGTAAAACGTTGGGAGGCAAAATTATAAGCCCCTATCTTTCTCTGTGTCCGATTAAAACTCCATACCCATAAGTATTGCGTGAATGTTAGCAACTGTGGAAGACTATATGATAGTTGAGTATGTGGACTTGCTGAAAAGCTCTTATATTAACTCTTTCCTATGTTATGATAAATTGCAATTGCTTCAATGACTGAGATTATAGTTTGTTAGTTTTCAATGAAGTTTATGATTCATACTTGAAATTGTGATTGAATTGTTACTCTTGCATAAGAGATCATATGACAAGAATTATATAAGTTGTTGTTCTAAGAATGATCATGATGCCCTCATGTCCGTATTTTATTTTTATCGACACCTCTATCTCTAAACATGTGGACATATTTTTCAATTTCGGCTTTCGCTTGAGGACAAGCGAGGTCTAAGCTTGGGGGAGTTGATACGCCCATTTTACATCATGCTTTTATATCGATATTTATTGCATTATGGGCTGTTATTACACATTATGTCACAATACTTATGCCTATTCTCGGTTTACATAAAGAGGGAGAATGCCGGCAGCTGGGATTCTGGGTTGGAAAAGGAGCAAATATTAGAGACCTATTCTCCACAGCTCCAAAAGTCCCGAAACTTCACGGAAGTCATTTTCAGAATATATATAAAAATACTGAGCGCAAGAAGTTCCAGAGGGGGGCCACACCCTGGCCACGAGGGTGGGGGGCGCGCCCTACCCCCTGGGCACGCCCCCCTGCCTCGTGGGCCCCCTGGTGGCCCTCCGATGCCCATCTTCTGCTATGTGGAGTCTTTCGTTGAGGAAAAAATCATAAGCAAGCTTTCGGGATGAGACTCCGCCGCCACGAGGCGGAACCTTGGCGGAACCAATCTAGGGTTCTGGCGGAGCTGTTCTGCCGGGGAAACTTCCCTCCGGGAGGGGGAAATCATCGCCATCGTCATCACCAACGATCCTCTCATCGGGAGGGGGTCAATCTCCATCAACATATTCACCGGCACCATCTCCTCTCAAACCCTAGTTCATCTCTTGTATCCAATTCTTGTCTCCAAGTCTGGGATTGGTACCTGTGGGTTGCTAGTAGTGTTAATTACTCCTTGTAGTTGATGCTAGTTGGTTTACTTGGTGGAAGATCATATGTTCAGATCCTATATGCACTTTAATACCCCTCTGATTATGAACATGAATATGCTTTGGGATTAGTTACGTTTGTTCCTGAGGACATGGGAGAAGTCTTGCTATTATTAGTCATGTGAATTTGGCATTCGTTCGATATTTTGATGAGATGTATGTTGTCTCTCCTCTAGTGGTGTTATGTGAACGTCGACTACATGACACTTCACCATTATTTGGGCCTAGAGGAAGGCATTGGGAAGTAATAAGTAGATGATGGGTTGCTAGAGTGACAGAAGCTTAAACCCTAGTTTATGCGTTGCTTCTTAAGGGGCTGATTTGGATTTACATGTTTCATGCTATGGTCAGGTTTACCTTAATACTTTTGTTGTAGTTGCGGATGCTTGCAATAGAGGTTAATCAGAAGTGGGATGCTTGTCCAAGTAAGGATAGCACCCAAGCACCGGTCCACCCACATATCAGATTATCAAAGTACCGAACGCGAATCATATGATCATGATGAAACCTAGCTTGATGATATTTGTCGGGGATATACCCCGTGGTATGACCCGGCCAGAATCATGATCCGGCCGGGCTTGGCGACTCACCGGAGACATGTAACCCGCTTGGACATTGTGACTCACTGGAGACACGGCGGGCGGATCAGACGGACGACAAGGCCCAAGGCCCACCAGGCCGGCTTATACTCTGGTGGGCCGGCTTAAGAGGAAAGGGATGACGAATATTTCCTTTACAAGGAAGCAAGACCCGGAGTTGTATTCAACTTGTGAGAAAGGATAGACTATTCTAGTCCTACTAGGACTCCACATGTAACCCGCCCCTTCAACATATATAAGAAGGGGCAGGGCTCCCCAAAGAGAGACAGAAAATAATCTTTAGGGCTAGACACAAAGGGGGGGGCCAGCTTACACGACGACTCTCTCATGAGCATAATGAGATCTAGCCACAAACATCATGTAGGGTTCTTACCGGATGATGTTTCCCGGGGCCCGAAGCTATCTAAATCCTTGTCTTATGTTGCGTCTCTCGATTCCGCTCAACCCATCTCAAGCTACCACATAGATGCGTTGGCCTCGCGACTAAGTCCTGACACTAAGGACATCTGTCGTGACAAATCCACGACAGTTGACGCCAACCATGGGGCTTGCGCACGATGGTGATGAGTTCTTGGAGGGATCTCTTCTAGGGATCAAGAAGCTCGCGACTGGCCAGTTGAAGAAGACTTGATTCGAAAGAATCTATATCAGTTTTTGAATTCATCAGTTCAGATTTACGATCTGGAAGATTTAAGTTCTACGAAGATCAGGATTGTGCTCTGTCCACCGTCGCCGTGTAGTTGATTCAATTATTGCCGGCTCCACAAGACCAACAAGAATTCTGCTGAGCCGCCGTACATCGGGCCACGTCATCCTATATCGAGCACCCGCGTGAGTTGCACAAAAGGAAATTCCAAGGCGGATTTTGATCTGAAAAAAAACATTAGGAACATCCCACGACCCGGAAGCGGTTTCCGCCATCGAGCCGTTATCGCTCCGATGGTCTCTACCCCCGCAGTTCTGAGCCACCGCAGCCGTGGTCTCGTTTCTGACGGCCGCCTCTGCCCTAAGCCGCTGGCCGCCTCGTCGACTGCCGGCCACCGCCACCTCTGCCAACCTCGCACCGAGCTGTCTCCACTAGGTTTCCAGGCGCTAGGCGCACCTTCCGTGTGAACTGTTGCCTCTGCCATGGTCTCACCTCCGAACAGGTGCCACCGCGGCCTCGCCTCCAAGTTTGGTCGCCGATCCACCTCGACCTGGCCTGGATGAGCTGCTGCCTCACCACTATAGATTCTACTGCGCTGAGCCGCGACCCTTCGCCTTGAGCCGCCGTGAACTCATCTGCGAGCTACTCTGATCTTGTTTCCATGTCCATCGAGCCGCCGTTCCCACGGTCCTGCTGCCAGTCGCTGTCATTGCTGCGCAGGCCGCCCTATTTCTGTCGCCTCGCGAGCTCGCGCCCGGCCTCCCGTGCCGCCCAGTGTGATTCAGACCCGCCACCGGCTGCTGTGTCTACTACCAGAGCCACCCGCTTGCTGGTTCCGCTCCGCCGTGCCGTGCTGCTCTTCCCCTGGCTGTTGAGCCACTCTGCGCGTGACCCTGCCTCCGAGTCACATCCAGTCCGAGGTGTCGAGCCTCCGGGTTAGGATCTGAGCCTGGTCGCGGCCCCGCTATACCGGCCAAGTCACCACCGTGGCCTGCCGGTTTCTGACTTCGAGTCGCCACCGCGACCAGGCCAAATCATCAATAGCCATCGACCACATCCACAGCTCTAGCAAGTCGTAGTCAAGTCTCACCAGGGAGCTAGCGACCAGCCTCGCCTTCTCTGCTGTGGCTCGGTCGGGCCGCCGCCTGCCTCGAGCCACTGCATCAATCTCTCGCCGGTGTCGCCCTTTTTGGCCGTGGCTCGCCTTCACTCCAAGTCACCGCTGCCAAGGTCGCGTTGCTGTAGCCTGCTTTGGCCTCACTCCCGCCGAGCTGTTGAGTCGTCGCCATCTTCAATTACGTCAAGGCTAATTTGACTATTTATTGGTGGACCACTACCTCACATGGAGCTCTTGGAGGATTTGATCTAAAGTTCAGAAAAAATGAACACATGCTTCTTGCTAGCAAAACGCTGATCTGAACCACCTACGGTGTTGCCTGAAGATACAATTCTGAAGCAGTGCAAAGCAATTTTGAGAAGGCTTCACCTCAAGTCACCGTCACCTCCGCGTCCAAACCTCCATAGCCACGTTGAACTGTCCTACTGATTTTTTCGATGCTACAGCCGTTGACGAGCCTCTACAATTGCTGGAGGTGTTTGAAGCACTATATGACATGGATGTGTGCAAGGCCTTTAAGTTTTTCCAAGCATGTGAGAACAGAGAAGAGGTTTCAAGACTCTCAACTGCACCTTGAGAGACTCAGTTATCAAATTACAATGATCAAAATTCTCAAAGGATATCTCCTGACGCTACTTATGGATCATCGGTCGTATGGATAAATCAGGTGATATTCATCTAAGTATATTTTATCGGCACATTGTTTTTTATCAAACAACAATTTATGTTTGTTGTGGTCTGCAATGTTTTTATGCAGGATAGTTATTTATGACAAGCGTATTGTTATACCATGGACATGGAGCGCGTGCCAGCATAATTTTGTACTAGCGTTCCTCCGGGCCATGCTGCTCGACGGATACACGTGCAAATCGCCACCCCCACTATTTGGTTTACATCCGGATCCGCGCATGCGGCCGACTCGTTGTCCGCTCCGGCTTACAAATGTCACGGCCGGGTCACCAGTCCGCACCGGTTTACCACACTGCGGCCGGTTCACCCGTGACTGATTTCAGTTTCACCTAGTGATCATCAACTTCATGGCGGGTTATTTCCGGTCTAAACGAATCAGGTGCTATTTACCCTATTTGTTTTGAAATACATATTAATTCATCCAAGCACAACTACTTTGCCCTGCTGTATTTTATATGCAGGAGAATTATTCATTATAAAATGGCATTATACCACGGAGATGGAGGTGCGCCAACATCATTCGGCACAGGAGGTCATCCTTACTCAACAGTCTCCCGCTCCGCTTACAACGCCATGGCCGTTTCTCGTGACCGCACCGGTTGACAACGCCACGGACGACTCGCTTGTCCGTTCTCACGGCCGATTCACACGTCCGCACCGGTTTACAACGAGAAGGACAACTTGCTCATCTGTAACAGCTTACGACGCCGCGGCCAATTCATCTGTCTACTCCTGCGGCCGACTCACTCAGCATGATCATCAACTCTGCGGTGGATGACTATTGGCCTGATGTATCAGGTGAAATCCATCCAGTATATTTTTAGATTATATATTGCTTTTCTTTAAAAGAGCAATTGCTCTAGCTTGCAAGTTCTTCAATGCAGGACAAGTTATATCACTGAGTTGTTGATTGACTCATACCGGTCTATATCACGATTAATTATGAAGAATCTCAAGCCAACTCCTCAAGTTGCCTTGAGACTCGGGGGCTACGATAACATGACTTAGCAAATATCGCGAGATTTAAGACCCCGGGTCATTGGAGGGAAGATAACCCGGTGCCGGAGGCTACCGCCATATTGGTGAAAATTTAAAGGCCGTCAGAAAAAATTTCTGGCTCACAATGATGCTTCGGTTTACAATCCGGCTCAAGGTAAACCTGTCTCCCACAAAAGCTCTGAATCTCTCAATATCCTGTTTGAAATTCCGGTTTAAAAAGAATTCATTTCCCGCAAGCTCAAGTTTTTTTTCAGAAAAACGTACAAGGTCTAAAGAGAGTTTGTTGCACAGCACAACCCAAACATAGGCACCCGGTGAGCACAGCTCAGAAATATATCACTTGGGGGCTTCCGGCTTATTGAGCTAAGCTATGATTACCCTTTGATCCAGCTCATAGCCACAGTTACAGGTCATTTGGGGGCTTCCTGTTCAAACATAGGTCGTATTCGAACCAAAGAGAACATAGCTGTCGTAACCCTTTTGATCGGCGCAAAGCCAAACTCACTAGGGGGCTTATTGATCGTATCCGAATCATAGCTTAACCCCTTTTGGGTCTGACTTGGATCATATTCGAATCAGGGTCGTTAAAAACCTCTCAAGGTCATTTGGGGGCTTCTGCTTCAAACATAGGTCGTATTCGAACCAAAGAGAACATAGCTGTCGTTACCCTCTTGATCGACGCAATGCCAAAGCCACTGGGGGCTACATGATCATATTCGAATCCTAGCTTAACCCCTTTGGAACGGTTTACTGATCGTATTCGAATTAGAAACCTCAATTTTTATTTGGTTTAAGTTTTTGCAAACAATCTTTTGGATTTTGATACTTTTTGCTCATATCTGAAGCATATAAGTGTGGTTTCGTTTAAACCCGGCTTGGCTTTGGACGATAAGTTGCCAGCATGTGACAATCATCATATATTTGGAAGTATTGGCTTCTAAGGATTGGGTTATCACCCTTACTACACAGGTCATGTAAACCGGCAGTACAGATTAAATATCACAATGGTTATGTGTGGGATATTATGATCCGCCGTGCGGTAAACCACCAGGGGATCTTGTGATTTACTTGTGTGCTGGATAAGACTACATTTGAGTAGTTACCCGCCCTTGTTTTTGATGTTAAGTCGCCAGGGCATATGTTGTTTAAACTCTGTGTAGGATTTACAGAGATATGACTTACATAAATGATTAAGTTCCAGCCCATCATCAAAGATTGAAATTGGTGTCTCAACAGGGTTATCAATTCTTGATTTTCTCAAACGCTATAAGCCACCGGGTTATAAAAATTCCGGCTTACAATGGAGGCATATTAAATCGCCATCGTCCAAGAGCCGCCAGGTATTTAAACTCCAGATTTACTTGTCAACAGATATGGTATTCAAAGTCGCTTTGGCGCAATGGCTATTATTTTATCAATGGATATGATTTATTCTACAATGGAAAGAATAGTCCCAAGTTGCTGCAGGCTTACAACCCGGCATTTGGGGGCTACATTATTCAGTTTGAGATTATATCAAATATGCAAGTCCCATGTCACTGCCAGCACGCACCATGGCACTTGGGGGCTAATGCAAAGACAATTTTACTGGTCTTATTAAGACCCGACTCATCACATCATAATGAGCCGGTCTTTGGGGGCTACCAATTGCTCCTATCAACAATTCAAGGTACACAAGTTTTATTCCATTATAGTGAAGGGTCCATTGCTCAGTTGGTAAAGCACAAACCTCTTAACCTTGTGGATGTCGGTTCAAGCCCCATGATGGGGGTTACAACATATGATGTTCTTTTCAAAAGAAGTATATATAAAGTCCCAGCTCAATATTATCTTACTGAGCCGGCCCTTGGAGGCTACACATTGTTGTTCAAGTCTATATGATCATATTTATAAAAGTCCCTGCTCATTATTGCATAATAACCCAGCCCTTGGGGGCTACACTGGTTGTAGTTTTTATGAGTATAAGGCAATTACAAGTCCCAGGTTGCTGCAAGCATGAAAACCCGGCACTTGGGGGCTACATATATGGAGTATTCAGTCTTTACTAGTGACTAAGATGAACAACATGGATTTCTTCAAATTGGCGGTATTTATATTGAAGCAAATCTTAAGTCATCACTTTATTTCTGCTCAAGACTTGGGGGCTACAGGTAAAATGGATAAAAGGGAGAAAAATCTTCAAATTCTCAGTTTTGAGTAAACCAGATTGACCCGGCGTCACCAATATCTATAACCCGGCGTCGGCAACAATTATGACCTGGTGCTATCAATATTTACAAACCGGATGTTTTGGCAATGATAAACCGACAAGTTCTACAAGCCGGCTGAAAGTCAGATGAGTTTTTCAAGACCAAAATTTTTTAAGCCGGCACTTTGGAAGCCGATTCAAAAGGATTATTTATTACAATATTCCTCTATAAGATGCCAATGTCTGTAAATTGGCTCTGAAGCTGGCCTATTGACCCGGATTTCTCAAAAGAAGTATCTGGATTTTTGCATTGGCAAGGTTTGGACATATCTGTTAAAAGAGATTTGCTATAAGATCTTTGAGTATGCATCCAGGAGGAAATGACAAGGACTTAAAGATGATCAGGTGCCGGTTCAGGAAAATATTTAACCCAAAGCACAACCTATCAAGTTTGTTCTTATGTTTATTTTACAGGATCAGTTTAACATGGATAAATCCAAATTAAACTGATGGCTAATGTCGGGGATATACCCCGTGGTATGACCCGGCCGGAATCATGACCCGGCCGGGCTTGGCGACTCACCAGAGACCTGGCTGGAGCTTGGCGATCCGCCCGGACATGGCGGCACATGTAACCCGCCTGGACACTATGACTCACTGGAGACCCGGCGGGCGGATCAGACGGACGACAAGGCCCAAGGCCCAGTAGGCCGTCTTAAGAGGAAAGGGATGACGAATATTTTGAAAGTGCATTATATCGACTAGAGGGGGGTGAATAGGCGATTTTTATGAAAGTCTTCAAAACGTGGAAGTTATGAAGACAAACGATAGAAATAAACCTATTACCCTGCAGCGGAAGGTAGACTACACTAGGCAAGCCATAGTCAAGTATTCAATAGAGTGAAAGCACAATGACTAATAGCAGCAATGTAGTAAGGATCAAGTAGGAAGATATTGTGAAGCCACACAGAACACGCAGTCACTTAGTGAAGACAAAAGATAGTTCGAACATACAATGACTTCACAAGGAGTAACAGTAAGTAAAGGGAAGGGAAGATGAAACCAGTGACTCGCTGAAGACAATGATTTGTTGGACCAATTCCAGTTGCTGTGACAACTGTACGTCTGGTTAGGGTGGCTAGGTATTTAAACCTTAGGACACACAGTCCCGGACACCCAGTCATGAACACGCAGCTCAGGACACCCAGTCCTCACTGTATTCCCCTTGAGCTAAGGTCACACAGACCTCGCCCAATCACTCTGGTAAGTCTTCAAGGTAGACTCCCAAACCTTCACAGACTTCGTTCACCGGCAATCCACAATGTCTCTTGGATGCTCAGAACGCGACGCCTAACCGGCTGGAAGATGCACAGTCCTCAAGTGTAATAAGTCTTCAGATCACACAGACAAGAAGACTTAAGTGATGCCTAATTCTCTTTGGCTCTGGGTGGTTAGGGATTTATCCTCGTAAGGAATTCTCTCTCAAAGGCTTCGAGGTGGGTTGCTCTCAAACGACAAAAGCCGTACTCTGAATCTGAGCAGCCAACCGTTTATGGTTGTAGGGGGTGGGCTATTTATAGCCACTTGGCAACCCGACCTGATTTGTCCGAAATGACCCTGGGTCACTAAGGAACTGACACGTGTTCCAACGGTCAGATTTCAAACTCACACGGCAACTTTACTTGGGCTTCAAGCAAAGCTGACTTGCCTGACTCTGGACAAGATTCGCTCTCAAAGTCTTCAATCGAAGACATAGGTTTTGTTTAAGCATCACGTCAGTCATTCTGACTGGTTCTCTTGGACCCCACTTAACAGTACGATGGTTCCTATGACTCAACACAGAAGAAAAAGAACTACGAAAGATCTAAGTCTTCGAGCTCCATAGGCTTCATGTGGTGTCTTCTCTTGTCATAGTCTTCAATGTGAATATCTTCATATACCACCTTTGACTTCAATGTCTTCACATTTTTAGGGGTCATCTCTGGTAGGAAAACCGAATCAATGAGGGACTTCTACCTGTGTTATCCTGCAATTCTCACAAACACATTAGTCCCTCAACTAGGTTTGTCGTCAATACTCCAAAACCAACTAGGGGTGGCACTAGATGCACTTACAATCTCCCCCTTTTTGGTGATTGATGACAAACTAGTCGAAGTTTTCAACGGGGAATATAATCTGTGAAATTGTAAAGGATAAGGAATTATCTTCATAAGTTGCAAGGGCTCCCCCTGAAGATGTGCATATAAGTAATTTGCTTTTGCAATGCAAATGCACATGGCGGGTTGTACTTGTGGAGATCCACTTCAACTTATGATGACAATCCACTATGCATGTGAAAGTATATGAAGATAATGACATGCATAATGGAAAATGGACGTAGGTGGCAGATAAGTAGCAGACGACCATCGAGTTTAGTTGTTACAACTCAAAGAACCAAATGTAGCAAAACAAGAGTTGTAAGCACGAAGCAAAATATAAAGCACCCGCCCATATGGACCCGCTTGAAGACTATCAACCTCATATGCTTCTCCCCCTTTTGTTAGTAAGGACCAAAAAGGTTTGAAGACATAGAGCATCTACTCGTTCCCATGAGGAGTAGGTGAAGCAGCAGGGTCATTGGTGGTGTTTGGCGGTGCTGAAGAGCTTGGAGCAGAGTCGAAGCATGCTGAAGGAGGTGGTGGTGAAGTAGCATCGTCTTCATCTTCGATCACTCTGGCAGTCATAGTTGCAGCAGAGGAAGAGAACTCAGAGTCTTCAAGGGATGGAGTTCGTCGCAGCACTTCCCTTCGAGGAGGTGTGGAGTCAAACTTGAATCGCTCAATGAAGCCATCCTCTTGAAGATCATCTTCAGAACACATCAGCATTAGCCCTTTCCATGTGCGGCGAGAGGTTTCATGGGCAACAAAAGAATTCTTGGTGGCAAGATTTCGAATGCGATTAACATCCACCAAGAGGCTTTGCATCTGACGCTTCAGCCAGTCATGATGCCTATCCTGTTTCTGGTGAAGAGCCACAAGAAGCTCTCGGTCATTGAGAACACGAGTGCGCTTCTTGGGTCGTGGAGCAGTTGTACTGTCAGTGGCTTCAGTGAGAGCAGGATGCGGTGCACGTGTAGTGCCAGCCAAAGGATACACACGAGCGACTGCTTCAACTCCTTCAATGTTCTGAGAAAAACTCTGATGCTCTGCATTCTGAAGACTTAGGGGTTCCTTGGCAGGCTCAGGATAGATGGCTTCAATCGACATATCCACATCAGGCAGAAAAATCCGATGATTGCGAGCAGATGGCTGATATGAGATAGTGGAGTGAAGTTTGATCAGCCGCATGACCCATGGGGCTTAGAACTTCAAGCCAAACAGATCAGAGCCTGATGCAGCAAGTTGGCGAATGAAAAAGTCATGTGCATTGAAGCATTTTCCATGAAGAATATAGAAGACCAAAGTCTTCATTGCACCTTCAAGCTTGGCATGTGGAGAGTGTCCTTTGATTGGCCAGAGAGTTCGCCTTATGATGTGATAAATGGTTCTTGGCAGATACTCAAGGTCTTCAATGAAGAACTCTGTGGGATAAGTAGCATCTTGGGGCAATGGCTTCATCATACTGAGCATCTGACTCATATTAGGTTCAGTCTTCTGAAAGATGCTCTCAATAGCTTCACTATGAAGCTGACAGGCATGCTCGTAGAGATCGCCAGGAGTGGGCAAACCAGTGAGCTCAATGATGTCAAAGGCTTTGGCTTCGTGATGAACGTTTCCTATCATCCACTCCAGGACCCAAGTCTTCGGATCTTTGCTATACCCGCAGATGTGAAGTGTGGCATAGAGTTGGAGCAGCAACTCTTCATTCCAATGCTCTTGGTCAGTGACGAACGGCAGCAATCCAACTTCTTTGAAGCAATCTAGAGCTTCTTTCAGACAGGGCAGACCAGCTATAGCTTCAATGTCAAGGCGCTTGTGGGGGAAGATGCGACCTTGATTGTATAGAATGCAGGAGTAATAGCTTCGCTGCGGATAGCTCCAGAACTGATCAGATGATATCCTTTCCCTTGAGTAGGGGTTCCTGGAGCTATTGAAGAATGTGTTGTCTGCTTTGAAGCCATTGATATTGAAGGAGCCAGGTGCTGATGCAGGACCTGGGAACCTTGGCAATCTTGGGATTGGCTTCTGTACCTGAGGCCTGTCCTCAACATGATAGTCGAACTGGGGACCGGCAGCAGACTCAGGAACAGAAGTGGCGGGATCAGTGGCTTCGCTGACTTCTGGTGCTTTTGTTGGTGAGGGATCCACATTAGCTTCAGCCATGACAGCGTCAGTGGCTTCAGTGGTGTTGGTGGTGGCAGCCTCAAGATGTTCAATCTCCACTTGATCAGCTGGAGGGTCGGTCACAGTCACGTTCTCCTCGAGAACAGCTTCTTGGTGAGACGGGGGTGTAACAGCGCTTGGGGTTTCTTCTTCATCGGCTGATGCAGCCGGAATGTCTTCATCAGATTCAGCTTCAGACGCAGAGACTGGAGGCCTTGGTCCTTTGCGAAGCCTGCACAACGCAGGCGACGCCTGTGTAGTTGGAGTTGGCTGGGCCTCAAAGTCTTCTTACTCTTGTGGGCGATCAGCCCATGAAGCATCCTGAGCGGTTGGCGTCAGAAGATGCCCAATGCTGATGAGTTCGATGTGCTCGAGCTGAGGAAGGACTGCACCATCTTCTACATGGTCATGTTGACCAATGTCTTCAGCAGCGATGGGATCAGCTGCTGGAAAGTCTTCAGCTTCACGAGCCTCTGTGAAAGCAGGCTCATGGATTGTTAGCTGGCGTTCAGCGTCAGGACGAACCATGGAAATGGGTTCAACTATCAAAGGCTCTGTGGGAGCAGCCCGATCTTTCTTGGTCTTCCTCTTCTTCTTGGAGGGGGCAATAGGAGAGGCTTCAGGATGTTTCCTCTTCCTGGCTTCAGCCTCAGCAGTCCTCATCTTCTTGAGCTCTGAAGCAGTTGACCGGCTTTTTGGCTTCGAGCCAGTCATTCTAGTTGGGAAGACAATGGGATCTGCTTCCTGCCTTGGTGCGTCAGGTTCAGCCGTAGCGGGCTTCTTCATCTTCTTTGCAGCCATCCTGGGGTCAATGCCAGGACGCCCAAGGGCCTTGCGCTTCTCAGCCTCATTGTAGGCTTGCACACATTTGTTAGCCAGAACCTTCATGCGCTCACGCGAACCCTAAGCTTCTGCATGTTTCTTGAGAAAGGCTTCCTTGAGCTCGTGCAGCATAATCTTGAAGTTCTTCACTTCTTGCACGCTGAGCTTGGCCATATGCTTCTTGAACTATGCCTTTTCAAAGTCAATCTACTGCTTTAGTTCAACAATGCGCTGGGCGATAGCTAGTTTTGAAGCAATGGCGCCATGGAAGGCGACACTAAGGCCAATGGGTAGCTGTAGATCTTCGAAGCTGATGTTTGGCGTGTCAAACCACTCATCAATGAAGTTGTGGATGATTGTCACATCAAACAGAGGCAGATCATTGAAGATTTCTGCTTCTTCTTTGCTCTTGATGAGTTGCTCAAGAGCGTCATCCGCAAGATCTTCATCACTTGACAGATCAATGGCATCATTGCACAGAATGGCAGCAGCTGTTAGCTCTTGGCCGGTGTGTGGCAGAGGCATCTTGACCTTCTGGGGCTTGGAGATGCGTGATAAATCTTCGGACTGCACACTGTCTTCAGGAGGTGCAGTTGCCAGTGGCTTCACCCGTGAGATTTTTGGTGAAGGGGCGGGCTTTGAAGCTTTAGGCTTCTTCAACTTCTTTGGCTTCGGCGCTGTAGGCGCTTCATCTGATTCAGCGTCAGCTGCAGGCTCACTCACTGCAGTCCCTTGAACCAAGATATGGGTGATGAGGCCTTCAAGGTTGTAGAAAGGACCGATGACATTGGGTTCTGCATCTCGTGTGCCATCAGCCCTTGGAGCTGAGGGACCAGGGTTGAAGTCTAGTCCCAATGTCTTCTTGTTTTGCTTCGCTGAGTTCTGGGCAAACTGGAAGTTGCGCTTGAAAAGAATGTCGTCACGACACCATAGTAGTGACGATGGGTGTGCATCAACAGGCTGTGGCCCACGGACCATGCAGGGATAGAAGCCTTGTTCAATGGCTTCATCTCTAGACCTGGGTTGAAGATTCTTGTATAGGATGTCTCCCCACGGTCTCTTGATGGCATTTTTCTCAGCATATTCTTGGGTTACAAATCGGTATTTGAACCATTGTTCTGCCCAATATCTTCGAATCCATTGGATTCGGGTCTTGCGCTGATTGTAATCCTCTTCAGGATCTGTCATGTACAGTTCTGAGAGGTCATCTGGCAGATCTCTGGATGTTTCTCCACGACGCTTTCTGCCATCCTTCCTTGCTGATTTCTCTGAAGCCATGAACTTTAAACTGAAAGGCTTCAACACGTTCAAAGGCTTCAAAGGTTTTCGCTTGCTGGACAAACAGGAACTGGCTTCGGGAGAATTTATGTGATGTTGTAAGAATTCTGCAAATGAATGCAGACTATGAGAACCAAAGGATTCTCCCACGGACATATACCTGTGACAGCATTAAGGTGCGAGGGAAGGGGAAGAGGTCATATGCATTCTCAGAAGATTTTGAAGATAAATTAGTTTAGAAGACATTGACCTCATCGTGCGAAGACATTCACTCATAGATAAGGAGTTCGTTCCAGATTTGTACGAATCCAGAGATCAGTACAAGTGAGGAATCTAACTACTTTGTGAAGCATAAGTGAATATACTAGGCATGTTATGAGATGCAGTATGAGAGAGATCTAACTTGTGTGAATAGAAACTGCTTGTGGTAGAAAGTGACAAAGCCATAGGATCAACAGTGCCGTAAAAAGGAAGTTTTATTTACCACACTAAGAACTGCTAGACGGAGTGGAAGATGAGGCCGAGCAGTTCGATCTTCCGTGCCCTAACTTGGCGACGGAGGACACCTACGGCGACGGCGGAGAGGACAATGTCCGCGGTCGGCGTGAAGACGGCGTCGGAGAGGTTGCGGCAGCGAAGCGCTTCGTCGTCGGCGTCGTCGAGGGCTAGCGGTGGCGCTAGGGTTCATGTGAGAGTGGAAGAAGAGATAATGACTGCCATGAAGTGTGTATTTATAGGTACAGGGGCGGCACTGCGTTATTACACAGATGCCCCTGGCGATTCGCATCTGAGGAACATGTGGCCATTATGCGGAATTTTGGGGTTTGTTCCACGTCCCACGCACGCCTGGATTGTCGGGTGGTCGTTCCCACTTCTCTGGGTTTCATGTGGAGGAATGAGCATTAAAAACGGACTTAATGGTTGTCTCTGTATCTTCTGCTGACAAGGACGCAGAGAAGACATTCGACAGTTTCAATACAATGCATATGATTTGGAGAGATAGAATTTGAGATAGAAAGCATGGAGAGGTTAGGGTCTGATCACATTCACTTAGTTCAAAAGATTCAACAAGAAGACATAGCTATAAGTGAATGCTGTAGAGGACAGAACACTAGTATATATATATAATCAACATAGTGAAGATAAT
The DNA here is from genome assembly GCF_002162155.2 of Triticum dicoccoides. Lineage (NCBI taxonomy): Eukaryota > Viridiplantae > Streptophyta > Magnoliopsida > Poales > Poaceae > Triticum > Triticum dicoccoides. The sequence goes on along the minus strand of NC_041380.1, from coordinate 277,706,212 downwards.
CATGAAGACATGTTGAGATTGAAGCCAAACCAAATGGGAAGACATAGCAAGGTAACGCCATGAGTGAAACACTTCAAAAGAGAACATTTGGTGGTGGCGTTACCCACCGTATAGGAAGTATTAGACCCAGACACGACGCACAATTATCGTGGCGCTCCGAAGTCAAATTCCACATTAATGTATTCACACTTAGAATGTATGTCTTCATTGATTGAAGATATACTTTACTTCGTGTGTTGCACATCTAAGTCATCAATATACATAAGGGTTAGGATGTGTGCCTGATCACAGGACATTTGAGGATTCCAGGATATTTAGCTCACACCATAACTTGCAAAATCTCTTCTCATCCAAGGGCTTGGTGAAGATATCTGCCAATTGCTCTTTAGTGTTGACATGTATGATATCAATATCTTCCTTCACAACATGATCTCTGAGAAAGTGATGATGAATTTCAATGTGCTTTGTCTTCGAGTGCTGAACTGGGTTGTTGGCAATCTTGATGGGGCTTTCGTTGTCGCAGTAGAGTGGCACTTGCTTCAGATGAATGCCATAGTCTTTGAGCGTTTGCTTCATCCACAGAAGCTGAGCGCAGCAAGATCCAGCAGCAATGTATTCAAATTCAGCAGTGGAGAGAGATACACAGTTCTGCTTCTTTGAAGACCAACATACAAGTGATCATCCCAGAAAGTGACATGTGCCTGATGTAGACTTGCGATCAACTTTGTCACCAGCATAATCAACATCCGAGAATCCAACCAGATCAAACTCTGAGCCCTTTGGATACCATAACCCTAGAGTTGGGGTGTGAGCCAAATATCGAAGAATTCGCTTCACAGCTAAGTGATGCGACTCCTTTGGTGCCGCTTGAAATTGAGCACACATGCAAACACTAAGCATAATATCTGGTCTAGATGCACATAGATAAAGTAAAGAACCAATCATGGAGCGGTATACCTTTTGATCGAACTCTTTACCATTGTCGTCAGGACCCAGATGATGCTTGGCTGGCATTGGCGTCGTGAAGCCTTTGCAGTCTTGCATACCGAACTTCTTCAGGCAATCTTTGAGATACTTCTCTTGAGATATGAAGATGTCATTGCGTTGCTGTCGTATTTGAAGACCGAGAAAGAACTTCATCTCTCCCATCATAGACATTTGATATTGCTCTTGCATCATATATCCAAACTCTTCACTGTACTTCTGATTGGTGCAGCCGAAGATAATGTCATCCACATATATTTGGCACACAAACAATTCACCATCATATGTCTTCGTGAAGAGAGTGGGGTCAAGAGAACCAGGTATGAAGCCTTTGATCTTCAGGAAGTATTTGAGTGTGTCATACCAGGCCCGAGGGGCTTGTTTGAGGCCATACAGTGCCTTGTTGAGCTTGTATACCAAGTCAGGATGTTTTGGATCTTCAAAGCCAGGAGGTTGTGCAACATACACCTCTTCTTCAATCTTGCCATTGAGGAAGGCACTTTTCACATCCATTTGATAAAGAAGTATGTTGTGATGATTTGCATAGGCCAGCAGTATGTGTATGGCTTCAAGTCTAGCCACAGGAGCAAATGTTTCATCGAAGTCAATGCCTTCCACTTGAGTATATCCTTGAGCAACGAGACGAGCTTTGTTTCTGACAACTTGACCATGCTCATCTTGCTTGCTGCGGTATATCCATTTGGTGCCTATTATGTTGTGCTTCCGAGGATCGGGACGCTTGACCAGTTCCCATACATTATTCAGCTCAAACTGTTGAAGCTCGTCTTGCATAGCTTGAATCCATTCAGGTTCCATGAAGGCTTCTTCAACTTTCTTGGGTTCTGTTATTGAGAGAATGCGAAGTGCCCACAGAAATTTGCCAGCTGAGTTGCCCTTGAACGAGTGAGTGGACCGGGTGCATTGATGCTCAATTATTCTTTCAATCTGCACTTCATTGGCAATGCGAGGATGTACAGGGCGAAGATTTTGCTCTTGCTGATCATTGTCGTTGTTAGAAGGAATGTCTTCAGGCTGAGCATTGTCTTCATGTTGATCAGGTGCTGAGATGATAAGTTCTTCTTCAGGATGAGCTTCAGAAGGTATAATTTCTCCAGTTCCCATTAGCTTGATTGATTCACTGGATGGAACTTCATCAAGCACATTTGGCAGTTGCTCTCTTTGTGAACCGTTGGTCTCATCGAACCACACATCCACTGTTTCAACCACTTTGTAATGAAAGAGATTGAAGACTCTGTAGGAGTGCGAATCCTTTCCATATCCAAGCATAAAACCCTCATGTGCTTTTGGTGCAAACTTTAAGGTGTGATGTGGGTCCTTGATCCAGCTCCTGGAGCCAAATACTCTGAAGTAACTGGCATTTGGCTTCTTGCCAGTAAGGAGCTCATAAGATGTCTTGTTCAGAAGCTTGTAAAGATAAACACGATTGATTGTATGGCATGCAGTATCAATGGCTTCAGGCCAGAATTTTCTTGGAGTCTTGTATTCATCTAGCATCGTTCTGGCCATCTCAATGAGTGTTCTGTTCTTGCGTTCGACGACCCCATTCTGCTGTGGCGTGTACGGGGCTGAGAATTCATGTGTGATGCCCAAGGTATCAAGATATGTATCAAGGCCAGTGTTCTTGAATTCAGTGCCATTGTCACTTCTGATATGCTTTATCTTGGCGCCATAGTTGTTCATTGCTCGATTGGTGAAGCGTCTGAAGACATCCTGCACTTCAGTCTTGTAAAGGATTATGTGCACCCAAGTATATCTAGAATAATCATCAACAATGGCAAAGCCATAGAGACAAGCAGTAGTAGTAAGAGTTGAGTAATGAGTGGGACCGAAAAGATCCATGTGAAGCAGTTCAAAGGGTCGAGTAGTGGTCATGATTGCCTTCGAGGGATGTTTGGCCCTCGTCATCTTTCCTGCCTCACAGGCACCGCATAAGTGATCTTTCTTGAACTTGACGCCCTCGATGCCTATGACATGCTTCTTCTTTGCCAGGGTGTGGAGGTTCCTCATGCCAGCATGCCCAAGCCTCTGATGCCAGAGCCAGCATTCTGAAGCTTTTGCTAGAAGACATACGGCAAGCTGTGGTCCTGCTGAGAAATCTACCACGTACAAATCATCTTATCGATACCCTTCAAATACTAGAGACTTGTCAGATTCCATTAGAACAAGGCAACAATATTTTCCAAATATTACGATCATGTTTAAATCGCAAAGCATTGAGACAGACATTAAGTTGAAGCCAAGGGATTCAACAAGCATGACTTTATCATGTGTTGATCCCTTGAGATTGCAACTCTACCTAGACCCAATACCTTACTTTTACCAGTGTCAGCAAATGTGATGTGGCTCTTGTCGGATGGACGTAAGGTTGAGTCCATAAGAAGGTTTCTTTTGCCAGTCATGTGATTTGTACACCCACTATCAATAATCATTCTGAGGACGCTGGTGTCGTACCCTACAGTGCAGTTAGGGGGATAGGCTTCACGAAGAGCATTGTGAAGCAAAAACATTTGATGAACCAGTGGGTTATGAAAGCTTAGATCCAGATTAGGACTAATGGGGAGAGTGGCAAGCGATTCAGGAACGAAGTACATAGTAAGACCATTCGGGCATTTGATCTTGCACCCTACAAGATGTTTAAGGTCCCCAGCAATAGCGTCAGACGATTTTGGTTTTCTGCTGGAGACCTTTCCCTGCAAAAGAGAGTTAAGCTTTATTAGCCACCCACATCTTCAAGGGTGGCTTAGAAGCAATAAGTCTAAGTGCAGCATCTAAGAACTTTGGCTTTGGAGCCCTAGAAAACAGTCTTGCAGGCGGACAATAGTACTCATAAGAATAAGCAGAATAGTTCTTGGTCTTATGAACATGGTGGTTTGATGAACCGTTCTCATATTCATATGCCTGAGTATGGTTTCCCTGCAAAACATTTGCGTTAGTGCGACTCAGGTGAGTCCTCTGTCTGTATGAAGCCTTTGGACCGTATGAAGCCTTTGGTCTGAGGTTTGTCTTCTTCACGTGAGGTGTCATGATGACATTCACAGGAAGATTCTCCAGACACCTTTTCGGAACCCAGATCTTCTTCATAGGCGGTCCATTCCTGCAGTTAGTACCAATGTACCTGGCAAACACTTCACCATTCTGATTCTTAAACAGTTTATAGTTTGCATCAAGGGATTCATCAATGATAATGGGGTTAGCACAAGTGAAGCCAGATAGATTGGATGGATCTGCTGAAGGTTCCTTTGCAGCAACCCACGTGGTTTTGGTGTACTGCTCAGGTTTCCAGTAAGAGCCATCAGCATTCATTTTCTTTACGAACCCAACACCCTCTTTCCTCGGGTTTCGGCTCAGAATCTGCTTTTTGAGGACATCACATAGTGTCTGATGCCCTTTAAGACTTTTGTGCATCCCTGTTTCAAGCAATGTCTTCAACCTAGCATTCTCATCAGCAATAGCAGTGGTATCCTCAGCAGAGGGGCTAGTTACCACATCAATAGTTGAAGATATTGCAACAGTAGTAGCAGTAGAACATTCAGCAACAGAAGTAGCATTATCACGCTCAATGCATTTAAGACATGGTGGTTCAAATCCATCCTGAGCGGAACTGATCTATTTGGCGTGAAGTGACTCGTTTTCCTTTTGAAGATCTTCATGAGCTGCTCTCAATTTCTCAAGATCTTGCTTCCTTTGAAGATAATCATAGGAAAGCTTTTCATGAGTTGTTGAGAGAGTTTCATGACGACTTTCAAGTTCCTGATACTTAACGTGAAGATTTTTTATGTCTTCAATTAAGGATTCAGATCGAGTCATTTCAGCACCTAACAGATCATCGCTTCTGTCTAACAGTTTTTGAATATGTTCCATAGCTTTCTGTTGTTCAGTTGCAATTTTAGCAAGTGTTTTGTAGCTGGGTTTTGAACCACAATCAGAGTCATCGTCACTAGATGTTTGATAGTGAGTAGTGCGTGTGTTTACCTTGGCACCGCGTGCCATGAAGCAGTAGGTAGAAGCGGAGTAGTCCTTGTCATTTGCATCGGTGTCGGTGATGAAGTCATTGTCTTCAGTGTTGAAGATGGACTTGGCAACGTATGCTGTAGCCAGACTTGCGACGCCTGAATCGGACTCCTCCTCAGACTCCACCTCCGCCTCCTCAGAAGCGGACTCCTCCTCTGAATCCATTTCCTTGCCAACAAACGCACGTGCCTTGCCAGATGAGCTCTTCTTGTGTGATGAAGACTTCGAGGAAGACTTGGAAGAAGACTTTGAATATTTCTTCTTCTTCTTGTCGTCAGAATCATATTCCTTGCTCTTCTTCTTCTTTTTGTTCTCATTGTCCCACTGTGGACACTCAGAGATGAAGTGGCCAGGTTTCTTGCACTTGTGACATGTTTTCTTCTTGTAGTCGTGAGCAGAAGCTTCATCATTCCTTGAGCTTGATCGGGAAGACTTTCTAAAACCTTTCTTTTTGGTGAATTTTTGGAACTTCTTCACATGCATAGCAAGTTCCCTTCCAATGTCTTCAGGATCATCCGAACTGCTGTCAGATTCTTCTTCAGATGAGGAGACAGCTTTTGCCTTCAAGGCACGAGTTCGCCCATAGTTTGGACCATAGATATCTATTTTCTCAGAAAGCTGAAACTCATGTGTGTTGAGCCTCTCAAGTATGTCAGACGGCTCGAGTGTCTTGAAATCAGGACATTCTTGAATCATCAGGGCTAGGGTGTCAAACGAACTATCAAGTGATCTCAGTAGTGTCTTGACGACATCATGTTTGGTGATCTCAGTAGCGCCGAGGGCTTGAAGCTCATTTGTGATGTCAGTGAGTCGGTCAAATGTGAGCTGGACATTCTCATTGTCATTTCGCTTGAAGTGGTTGAAGAGGTTGCGAAGGACACTGATTCTCTGATCTCTCTGGGTTGAGACACCTTCATTGACCTTGGAGAGCCAGTCCCATACCAGCTTAGATGTTTCCAAAGCACTCACACGGCCATACTGTCCTTTGGTCAGATGACCACAGATGATATTCTTGGCAGTAGAGTCCAGTTGAATGAACTTCTTGACATCAGCAGCAGTGACACCTTCTCCAGCCTTGGGAACGCCATTCTTAACGACATACCATAGGTCGACGTCAATGGCTTCAAGATGCATGCGCATCTTATTCTTCCAGTAGGGATATTCAGTTCCATCGAAGATGGGGCACGCAGCGGAGACTTTAATTATCCCTGCAGTCGACATAGCTAAAACTCCAGGTGGTTAAACCGAATCACACAGAACAAGGGAGCACCTTACTCTGATACCAATTGAAAGTGCATTATATCGACTAGAGGGGGGGTGAATAGGCGATTTTTATGAAAGTCTTCAAAACGTGGAAGTTATGAAGACAAACGATAGAAATAAACCTATTACCCTGCAGCGGAAGGTAGACTACACTAGGCAAGCCATAGTCAAGTATTCAATAGAGTGAAAGCACAATGACTAATAGCAGCAATGTAGTAAGGATCAAGTAGGAAGATATTGTGAAGCCACACAGAACACGCAGTCACTCAGTGAAGACAAAAGATAGTTCGAACATACAATGACTTCACAAGGAGTAACAATAAGTAAAGGGAAGGGAAGATGAAACCAGTGACTCGCTGAAGACAATGATTTGTTGGACCAGTTCTAGTTGCTGTGACAACTGTACGTCTGGTTAGGGCGGCTAGGTATTTAAACCTTAGGACACACAGTCTCGGACACCCAGTCCTGAACACGCAGCTCAGGACACCCAGTCCTCACCGTATTCCCCTTGAGCTAAGGTCACATAGACCTCGCCCAATCACTCTGGTAAGTCTTCAAGGTAGACTCCCAAACCTTCACAAACTTCATTCACCGGCAATCCACAATGTCTCTTGGATGCTCAGAACGCGACGCCTAACTGGCTGGAGGATGCACAGTCCTCAAGTGTAATAAGTCTTTAGATCACACAGACAAGAAGACTTAAGTGATGCCTAATTCTCTTTGGCTCTGGGTGGTTAGGGCTTTATCCTCGCAAGGAATTCTCTCTCAAAGGCTTCGAGGTGGGTTGCTCTCAAACGACAAAAGCCGTACTCTGAATCTGAGCAGCCAACCGTTTATGGTTGTAGGGGGTGGGCTATTTATAGCCACTTGGCAACCCGACCTGATTTGTCCGAAATGACCCTGGGTCACTAAGGAACTGACACGTGTTCCAACGGTCAGATTTCAAACTCACACGGCAACTTTACTTGGGCTTCAAGCAAAGCTGACTTGCCCGACTTTGGACAAGATTCGCTCTCAAAGTCTTCACTCGAAGACATAGGTTTTGTTTAAGCATCACTTCAGTCATTCTAACTGGTTCTCTTGGACCCCACTTAACAGTACGGTGGTTCCTATGACTCAACACAGAAGAAAAATAACTACGAAAGATCTAATTCTTCGAGCTCCATAGGCTTCATGTGGTGTCTTCTCTTGTCGTAGTCTTCAATGTGAATATCTTCATATACCACCTTTGACTTCAGTGTCTTCATACATTTTTAGGGGTCATCTCTGGTAGGAAAACCGAATCAATGAGGGACTTCTACCTGTGTTATCCTGCAATTCTCACAAACACATTAGTCCCTCAACTAGGTTTGTCGTCAATACTCCAAAACCAACTAGGAGTGGCACTAGATGCACTTACATATTTCCTTTACAAGGAAGCAAGACCCGGAGTTGTATTCAACTTGTGAGAAAGGATAGACTATTCCTAGTCCTACTAGGACTCCACATGTAACCCGCCCCTTCAACATATATAAGGAGGGGCATGGCTCCCCAAAGAGGGACAGAAAATAATCTCTAGGGCTAGACACAAAGGGGGAGCCGGCTTACACGGCGACTCTCTCATGAGCATAATGAGATCTAGCCACAAACAGCATGTAGGGTTCTTACCGGATGATGTTTCCGGGGGCCCGAAGCTGTCTAAATCCTTGCCTTATGTTGCGTCTCTCGATTCCGCTGAACCCCTCTCAAGCTACCACATAGATGCGTTGGCCTCGCGACTAAGTCCTGACACTAAGGACATCTGTCGTGACAAATCCACGACAATATTCCCATGTGTCCTCGGGAGCGCTTTTCTCTATATAAGAATTTGTCCAGGCTTGTCCTTTGCTACAAAAAGGATTGGGCCACCTTGCTGCACTATATTTACTTTTGTTACTTGTTGCTCGTTACATATTATCTTATCACAAAACTATCTGTTACCTATAATTTCAGTGCTTGCTGAGAATACCTTGCTGAAAACCGCTTATCATTTCCTTCTGCTCCTCGTTGGGTTCGACACTCTTACTTATCGAAAGGACTACGATAGATCCCCTATACTTGTGGGTCATCATGCACATGCTCCAGTGCATACAAATTGGTTGAAAAAACGAATCTGTGTCCTTGGGTGAATGCTTAGATCCCATGCAATAAAATGGGAATGAATTTCAAACACCAGGGCACTGTTGATTGCTGGCAAAATGTTGAGATATCTGGTTTTTAAATTCTAGTAAATCCGAAACTCGTCTGAAATTCATGAAACTTGGCATGCAATCATGGAGCGGCATCAACATGCCGTGGTAAAAAATTTGACCCATTTGGGGCAGATTTGGGTATAAGCTTCTCACAAAAGAGAGCTTCCCACAACAAAGTGTGCTGGTTTCGGTAGGGAACGTGCCACCTTTGGGGACGGAATGATATCCATTGCCTCTTATTGCTTTCAAAAAAATTCAAGTGTCAACATAGAACAACAGGAGTGTTGTGTTTAATCTTGGAATTTTTTGGGGTTTGTTTGGCTTTTTTTATGCATTAACTAGGTTTTCTAGGCATTTTATGTGCATAATTCAAATTTGAACTACAAGCACATGCTCCAGTGCACCAAAGTTGGTTGAAAAATCACATGTGTGTCCTTGTGTGTATGCTTAGGTCCCATGCAAGAAATGGGAATGAATTTCAAACACCACGTCACTGTTGATTGCCGGCAAAATGTTGAGATACCTGGTTTTTAAATTCTAGTAAATCCAAAACTCGTCTGAAATTCATGAAACTTGTCATGCTATCATGGAGCGACATCAACATGCCATGGTAAATATTTTGTCCCATTTGGGGCAGGTTTGGGTATAAGCTTCTCACAAACCGGAGTTTCTCACAACAAGCGTGATGGTTTCGGTAGGGAACGTGCCACCTTTGGGGCAAAACGATATCTGTTGCCTATTATTGCTTTCAAAAAAATTCTAGTGTCAACATAGAACAACATGAGTGTTGTGTTTTGATCTTGCAATTTTTCGGGGTTCGTTTGGCCTTTTTTATACATTAACTGGGGTTTCTAGGCATTTTATGTGCATAATTCAAATTTGAACTACAAGCACATGCTCAAGTGCACCAAAGTTGGTTGAAAAATCACATGTGTGTCCTTGGGTGAATTTCTAGGTCCCCTGCAAGAGATGGGAATGAAATTCAAACACCAGGGCACTGTTGATTGCCGGCAAAACGTTGAGATTCCTGGTTTTTAAATTCTAGTAAATCCAAAACTCATCTGAAATACATGAAACTTGGCATGCTATCATGGAGGGGCATCGACATGCCGTGGTAAAAAAATTGTCCCATTTGGGGCAGGTTTGGGTATAAGCTTCTCACAAACCAGAGCTTCTCACAACAAGCGTGATGGTTTCGGTAGGGAACGTGCCACCTTTGGGGACGAAATGATATCCGTTGCCTCTTATTGCTTTCAAAAAATTTCTAGTGTCAACATAGAACAACATGAGTGTTGTGTTTAATCTTGGAATTTTTTGGGGTTTGTTTGGGCTTTTTTATACATTAATTGTGTTTCTGGGCATTTTACGTGCATAATTCAAATTTGAACTACAAGCACATGCTCCAATGCACCAAAGTTGGTTGAAAAATCACATGTGTGTCCTTGGGTGAATATCTAGGTCCCATGCAAGAAATGGGGATGAAATTCAAACACCATGGCACTGTTGATTGCCGGCAAAATGTTGAGATGCCTAGTTTTTAAATTCTACTAAATCCGAAACTCGCTTGAAATTCATGAAACTTGGCATGCTATCATGGAGCGGCATCAACATGCCGTGTAAAAAGTTTGTCCCATTTGGGGCAGGTTTGGGTATAAGCTTCTCACAAACCAGAGCTTCTCACAACAAGCCTGATGGTTTCGGTAGGGAACGTGCCTGATACCTCTTGAGCATTTGTTGGTTTTCCCTTGAAGAGGAAAGGGTGATGTAGGAAAGTAGCATAAGTATTTCCCTCAGTTTTTGAGAACCAAGGTATCAATCCAGTAGGAGATAACGCTCAAGTCACCTAGTACTTGCACAAACAATCAAGAACCTTGCAACCAACGCGATAAAGGGGTTGTCAATCCCTTCACGACCACTCGCAAAAGTGAGATCTGATAAAGATAGTAAAGTAAATATTTTTGGTATTTTTGTTCTGTATATTGGAATGTAAAGATTGAAAAATAGTAAACGAGATGCAATGTAAATAAAAGAGATGCAATATAATAATAAAGAGACCCAAGGGCCATAGGTTTCACTAGTGGCTTCTCTCAAGATAGCATGTATTACGGTGGGTGAACAAATTACTGCCGAGCAATTGATAGAAAAGTGCACAGTTATGAGAATATCTAGGCAATGATTATGAATATAGGCATCACGTCTGTGTCAAGTAGATCGAAATGATTCTACATCTACTACTATTACTCCACACATCAACCGCTATCCAGCATGCATATAGAGTATTAAGTTCATAAGAACAGAGTAACCCTTTAAGCAAGATGACATGATGTAGAGGGATAAACTCAAGCAATATGATATAAACCCCATCTTTTTATCCTCGGTGGCAACAATAAAATACGTGCCTTGCTTCCCCTACTGTCACTGGGAAAGGACACCGCGGGATTGAACCCAAAGCTAAGCACTTCTCCCATTGAAAGAAAGATCAATCTAGTAGGACAAACTAAACCGATAATTCGAAGAGACTTGCAAAGATATCAAATCATGCATATAAGAATTCAGTGAAGAACCAAATAATATTCATAGATAATCTTGTTCACAAACCCACAATTCATCGGATCTTGGCAAACACACTGCAAAAGAATATTACATCGAATAGATCTCCAAGAACATCGAGGAGAACTTTGTATTGAGAATCAAAGAGAGAGAAGAAGCCATCAAGCTAGTAACTATGGAACCGAAGGTCTGTGGTAAACTACTCACGCTTCATCAGAGAGGCTATGGTGTTGATGTAAAAGCCCTTCGTGATCGATTCCCCCTCCGGCAGATCATCGGAAAAGGCCGCAAGATGGGATCTCATGGGTACAGAAGGTTGCGGCGGTGGACAAGTGGTTTCGTGGCTCTCTACGTTTGATCTAGGGTATAAGAGTATATATAGGCGAAAGAAGTACATCGGTGGAGCTACATGGAGCCCATGAGGGTGGGGGCATGCCTACCCCCTGGGCGCGCCCTCCTGCCTCATGGTCGCCTCACGGAGTTCCAGACTTCCACTCCAAGTCTCCTGGTTTGCTTTCGGTTAAAGAAAGATCATCGCGAAGGTTTCATTCCGTTTGGTATTCCTTTTCTGTGAAACTCTAAAATAGGCAAAAAAAATAGAAACTAGCACTGGGCCTCGGGTTAATAGGTTAGTCCCAAAAATAATATAAAAGTGCATATTAAAGCCCATTAAACATCCAAAATAGATAATATAATAGCATGGAACAATCAAAAATTATAGATACGCTGGAGACGTATCAAGCATCCCCAAGCTTAATTCCTGCTCGTCCTCAAGTAGGTAAATGATAGAAACAGAATTTTTGATGTGGAATGCTACCTAACAAAATTATCAATGTAATTTTATTTATTGTGGCATGAATGTTCAGATCCGAAAGATTCAAAATAAAAGTTTAATATTGACATAAAAATAATAATACTTCAAGCATACTAAAAAAGTAATCATATCTTCTCAAAATAACATGGCCAAAGAAAGCTATCCCTACAAAATCATATAGTCTGGCTATGCTCTATCTTCATCACATAAAATATTTAAATCATATAGCCAAGCAATTGTTTCATACTTTTGATGTTCTCAAACTTTTTCAACCTTCACGCAATACATGAGTGTGAGCCATGGACATAGCACTATAGGTGGAATAGAATGGTGGTTCTGGAGAAGACAAAAAGGAGAAGATAGTCTCACATCAACTAGGCGTATCAACGGGCTATGGAGATGCCCATCAATAGATATTAATGTGAGTGGGTAGGGATTTCCATGCAACAGATGCACTAGAGCTATAAGTGTATGAAAGCTCAAAAAGAAACTAAGTGGGTGTGCATCCAACTTGCTTGCTCACGAAGACCTAAGGCATTTTGAGGAAGCCCATCATTGGAATATACAAGCCAAGTTCTATGATGAAAAATTCCCACTAGTATATGAAAGTGACAACATAGGAGACTCTCTATCTTGAAGATCATGGTGCTACTTTGAACCACAAGTGTGGAAAAAGGATAGTAGCATTGTCCCTTCTCTATTTTTCTCTCATTTTTTTATTTGGGCCTTTTCTCTTTTTTATGGCCTCTTTTTTTTTATTTTTTTCGTCCGGAGTCTCATCCCGACTTGTGGGGGAATCATAGTCTCCATCACCCTTTCCTCACTGGGACAATGCTCTAATAGTGATGATCATCGCACTTCTATTTACTTACAACTCAAGAATTACAACTCAATACTTAGAACAAAATATGACTCTATGTGAATGCCTCCGGCGGTGTACCCGGATGTGCAATGAATCAAGAGTGACATGTATGAAAAATTAGGAATGGTGGCTTTGCCACAAATACGATGTCAACTACATGATCATGTAAAGCAATATGACAATGATGAAGCGTGTCATAATAAAACGGAATGGTGGAAACTTGCATGGCAATATATCTCGGAATGGCTATGGAAATGCCATAATAGATAGGTATGGTGGCTGTTTTGAGGAAGGTAAATGGTGGGTTCATGGTACCGGCGAAAGTTGCGCGGTACTAGAGAGGCTAGCAATGGTGGAAGGGTGAGAGTGCATATAATCCATGGACTCAACATTAGTCATAAAGAACTCACATACTTATTGCAAAAATAGATTAGTTATCGAAACGAAGTAATACTCGCATGCTCCTAGGAGGATAGATTGATAGGAAAAGACCATCGCTCGTCCCCGACCGCCACTCATAAGGAAGACAATCAAAAAATAAATCATGCTCCGACTTCATCACATAACGGTTCACCATGCATGCATGCTACGGGAATCACAAACTTTAACACAAGTATCTCTCAAATTCACAACTACTCAAATAGCATGACTCTAATATCACCATCTTCATATCTCAAAAAATGCATAAGGAATCAAACTTCTCATAGTATTCAATCCACTTTATTTTAAAGTTTTTATTATACCCATCTTGGATGCCTATCATATTAGGACTAATTTCATAGCCAAAGCAAATTACCATGCTGTTCTAAAGGACTCTCAAAATAATATAAGTGAAGCATGAGAGATCAATAATTTCTATAAAATAAAACCACCACCGTGCTCTAAAAAGATATAAGTGAAGCACTAGAGCAAAATTATCTAGCTCAAAACATATAAGTGAAGCACATAGAGTATTCTAATAAATTCCGATTCATGCGTGTCTCTCCCAAAAGGTGTGTACAGCAAGGATGATTGTGGTAAACTAAAAATCAAAGTCTCAAATCATACAAGATGCTCCAAGCAAAACACATATAATGTGGTGAATAAAAATATAGCCTCAAGTAAAGTTACCGATAGATGAAGACGAAAGAGGGGATGCCTTCTGGGGCATCCCCAAGCTTAGGCTTTTGATTGTCCTTGAATTTTACCTTGGGGTGCCTTAGGCATCCCCAAGCTTAGGCTTTTGGTTGTCCTTGAATTTTACCTTGGGGTGCCTTGGGCATCCCCAAGCTTAGGATCTTGCCACTCCTTATTCCAAAATCCATCAAATCTTTACCAAAAACTTGAAAACTTCATAACACAAATCTCAACAGAAAATCTCATGAGCTTTGTTAGTATAAGAAAATAAACCACCACTTTAAGGTATTGTAATGAACTCGTTCTTTATTTATATTGGTGTTAAACCTACTATATTGCAACTTCTCTATGGTTCATACCCCCCGATACTAGCCATAGATTCATCAAAATAAGCAAACAACACGCGAAAAACAGAATCTGTCAAAAACAGAACAGTCTGTAGCAATCTGTAGGTTTCGAATACTTCTGTAACTCCAAATATTCTGAAAAATTAGGAAAACTAGGAAATTTTGCATTTTGATCCACTGTAGTTGTAATTGGTATTTTATCGCTCTCTGGTAAAAAATAAAAATTATTTTCATGAGCGCATACTTTCTGTTTTTATCAGCAAGATCAAGAATAATCACCCAAGAAGATCCTAAAGGCTTTACTTGGCACAAAAACTAATTAAAACATAAAAAACACAATCATAATAGAGGCTAGATGAATTATTTATTACTAAACAGGAACAGAAAGTAAAGAACAAAAATAAAATTGGTTGCCTCCCAACAAGCGCTATCGTTTAACGCCCCTAGCTTGGCATAAAAACAATAGTAGATCTAGGTATTGCCATAATAATGATAAGGCAAATCATGAAAACACACCTCATAGTCCCTACGTTCAGCAGCAAGTTTACTTTGTGGCAGGCAAAAGTAATCAAAAGGGCTAAATTTAATGGGACAAAAGTCCCCAAGATCAAGCTCGGGAGGTATTGGTTCCTCCTTTGGCCCCTCATATTGCACAACCAATTCGTCATTATAAGCATTCTTTTGGAAAAAAGTCATGAGCCTTTGTTCAAGAGAAAAACCTAACCCATAGTTTTGAATAGCAAAATTATCATTAAGTTCAGAAATCCTATCAACTAGAACATCGGTAGGAACCTTTTTTCTAAGGTTTTCATTGTAAGCAACATGATCTAAAGATCGTAAACGCATTATGTCTTCTTGATTAAAAAGGATTGCTTCTATGGGAGGACGGCCAGCATCCACCCTATAATGTGCAAAGATTTCATTGGCCTCTTTTATTATAAATCTAAACTCATGTGATAAAAAGATGGTAGCCGCTCACTTAACAGAGGAGTGCTCAATATTGGAAAATTCTAGAAAAATCCTTTGTATACAAGGATGCATGTGGATAAATTGTCTTTCAAGTTCAACTACGAGCAAAGATATAGCATCCGCAAGACTACTAGTTTTATGAAGAATAGACCCACCCATAGTGGGCAAAGCACCGGCGCTAGTAAAGAAATCTTGAATAATTCCTTTTCCAATAATATTACCACTACCAATCCAAAACTTTTTAGTGTGTAAAATAGTAGGTTCTTCATGAGGATTATCAAAAGCATCAAAGTTTCCCCCATCGTTACTACTATCATTTTCAACGGTAACCTCCCTAGTTTCAGACATGATGGCAACAAACCGCACTAAGAATGAACACACAAGAGGTAAGCGAAAAGAGATGAGCGGAAGAAGGACGAAGAAAAGGCCAAGGTTTTCAAAAATCGTCTTAGAAGTGGGGGAGAGGAAAATGAGAGGCGAATGGCAAATAATGTAATGCGAGGGAGAAGAGTTTATGATGGGTACTTGGTATGTCTTAACTTGTCATGGATCTCCCCGGCAATGGCGCCAGAAATCCTTCTTGCTACCTCTTGAGCATGCGTTGGTTTTCCCTTGAAGAGGAAAGGGTGATGCAGCAAAGTAGCATAAGTATTTCCCTCAGTTTTTGAGAACCAAGGTATCAATCCAGTTGGAGACAATGCTCAAGTCACCTAGTATCTACACAAACAATAAAGAACCTTGCAACCAACGTGATAAAGGGGTTGTCAATCCCTTCACGGCCACTCGCAAAAGTGAGATCTGATAAAGATAGTAAAGTAAATATTTTTGGTATTTTTGTTGTATAGATTGGAAAGTAAAGATTGCAAAATATACGAGATGCGATGTAAATAAAAGAGATGCAATATAATAAGAAATAGACCCGGGGGCCATAGGTTTCACTAGTGGCTTCTCTCAAGATAGCATGTATTACGGTAGGTGAACAAATTACTGCCGAGCAATTGATAGAAAAGCGCACAGTTATGAGAATATCTAGGCAATGATTATGAATATAGGCATCATGTCTGTGTCAACTAGATCAAAACGATTCTGCATCTACTACTATTACTCCACACATCGACTGCTATCCAGCATGCATCCAGAGTATTAAGTTCATAAGAACAGAGTAACGCTTTAAGCAAGATGACATGATGTAAAGGGATAAAGTCAAGCAATATGATATAAACCCCATCTTTTTATCCTTGATGGCAACAATACAATACGTGCCTTGCTGCCACTACTGTCACTGGGAAAGGACACCGCAAGATTGAACCCAAAGCTAAGCACTTCTCCCATTGCAGGAAAGATCAATCTAGTAGGCCATAATTCGAAGAGACTTGCAAAGATATCAAATCATGCATATAAGAATTCAGAGAAGAACCAAATAATATTCATAGATAATCTGGTTCATAAACCCACAATTCATTAGATCTCGGAAAACACACCGCAAAAGAATATTACATCGAATAGATCTCCAAGAACATCGAGGAGAACTATGTATTGAGAATCAAAGAGAGAGAAGAAGTCATCTAGCTAATAACTATGGACCCGAAGGTCTGTGGAAAACTACTCACACTTCATCGAAGAGGCTATGGTGTTGATGTAGAAGCCCTGCGTGATCAATTCCCCCTCCGGCAGATCATCGGAAAAGGCCCCAAGATGGGATCTCACGGGTACATAAGGTTGCGGTGGTGGAAAAGTGGTTTCGTGGCTCTCTGCGATTGATCTAGGGTATAAGAGTATATATAGGGAAAAGAAGTACGTCGGTGGAGCTACGTGGGGCCCATGAGGGTGGGGGCGTGCCTACCCCCTGGGCGCGCCCTCCTGCCTCGTGGTCACCTCACGGAGTTACAAACTTCCACTCCAAGTCTCCTTGTTTGCTTTTGGTCAAAGAAAGATCATCACGAAGGTTTCATTCCATTTGGATTCTGTTTGGTATTCCTTTTCTGCGAAACTCTAAAATAGGCAAAAAAACAGAAACTGGCACTATGCCTCCGGTTAATAGGTTAGTACCAAAAATAATATAAAAGAGCATATAAATCCCATTAAACATCCAATACAGATAATATAATAGCATGGAACAATCAAAAATTATAGATACGTTGGAGACGTATCAGTGCCACCTTTGGGGACGAAACGATATTCATTGCCTCTTATTGCTTTCAAAAAATTTCTAGTGCCAACATAGAACAACTGGAGTGTTGTGTTAAGTTTTGGAATTTTTCGAGGTTTTTTGGGCATTTTTATACATTAACTGGGTTTTCTAGGTATTGTGTGTGCATAATTCAAATTTGAAATACATGCACATGCTCCAGTGCATATAAATTGGTTGAGAAATCAATTATGTGTCCTTGGGTGCATGCTTAGGTCCCATGCAAGAAATGGGAATGAATTTCAAACACCAGGGCACTGTTGATTGCCGGCAAAACGTTGAGATACTTTGTTTTTAAATTCTAGTAAATCTAAAACTCGTCTGAAATACATGAAACTTGGCATGCTATCATGGAATGGCACCCGATATACTGTGGTATTTTTTGTGTCCATTTTGAGAGAAGGCGCACTCGAATAATGACAGCCAACAAAGGCATTTTGAAAAAATAGCTGCCACTTTAATATCTCAAACGTTTGTATAATTCAAACCGTGTGCGTTTTGTTAACCATTCACATGACACCACGTGTCTTGGTTTTAATGTCTATAGGAGGTGTCGTGTGGACAACTGCTTGACTGAACAGGAGGCTTGCGAGCGCAGTCCGGTGCGCAGGCTCACCAGGAAGCGTACAAGCTGTTCAACGCAGGATCTGTGCATCTGTTCAACGCAAATGGTTCAGATTACGGTATGCAAATTAAAGCTAGACTTCGGCAAAGCCAATGGACACTGTGATTTGTCAAAATATGCAGCTAAAAATCAATAGCACTATCTATTTTTGCAACTAAAATTCAGTAATTAAGCATATATTTCATTCATAGAGATTAAACAATCGTTCTCACCGGGAAGCGAGACAGCCTTGGACCGCCACCTGCCTCGCTCCTAGTGGTCTATATTAATGGCACCGCCGAGCGGCCGCACCCCCCCATCCTCGCCACACACACAATCCTCTCTCTCCGCCCACATCCTCGACGCTGCTCTGAGTACTCAAAGACGTCAGTGTACAAGGATGCCACCGAAGCGCCCCATCAGAGGGAGTGGCAACCCCGGGGCTGCTGAAGCACCGGAGCACGGCGTGAATATGGAGACATAGGTTTCCGTCGCTGCCGACGAGGTGGAGAACGAGGCTGCCAACAAGCGGAGGCGGGTCGAGAAATAACCGCAAGCGACTCCAGCAGGCCTAGACTTCATCAACAACCTCCCCGATGATATGTTGATAGTCATCATATCCCTCCTCCCAATCAAATATCGGGCGAGGATAACTGCCCTTTCCCGGCGGTGGCACCCGCAATGGCTCCTCATCCCTGTCGACCTCCTCGACACCCAGAAGCTCTATCATGGCTATCGCCAAAGCTTGGATGCGTTCTCCCAAATCCTCGGCAGTCACCATGGCCCAATCAAAGGCCTTATCACGGGCAAGTTCCATTCCAATGGTAAGGACCGAGCCAAGCTTGATGAGTGGTTCCGATCCCCCGCCATAGATCAGCTCGAGAAGCTCAGTTTTAATGATGGGCATATGCGCTTGCTGCCAACGTCCGCGCTCGACTTCGCACACACGTTGCGCCTCACCAAGTTCATGAACTGCCACCCCACCCTTAATGATGCACCCGCTCTTTTTCTACCACGACTGAAGCACCTCGACCTCGTTATCATATGCATCCCAAAGGAAGATACGGAGCTCCTGCTCCGCGGCTGTACTGCACTTGAGTTCCTTCGTCTTCAGGCGATGAATTGGTCGAGTACCTTGCACATCACCTCCAGGACTCTCCGGACTATTTATGTGTGTTGCTGGTGCTGCAGCGAGAGATCACAAAAGGTGGACCACAATATGGTCATTAAGGACACACCTTCACTTGAGAGATTACTTGTAGTTGATCAACAAGGTCCAACAAGAATCAATGTCATTTATGCGCTGAAATTGGAAGTGGTGGGCTACTCGTCTGTCAAATACTACAACTTTCAGATACAACGGTCACCTTATACCTCTCCTTCTTTTTTTGAAAGGTATGCCTGTCCTTCTTGATATCAATGTTATTTCTAGTTTTGAAGATGTATGTTCGTCTATCATCCAGCGAAGCTTCACCCAGACTCTAGGCACAGTGAAGGTCTTGGCACTAGAATCTGTCGGCTCCAACCTGGACCAAGTTGTCAGTTGCCTGAGATGCTTTCCGTGCCTGAAGAAGTTGTATATCAAGGTTTGCGGGGCGCGGCGGCTTGGGCTGGAGGCGGCCCAGGCGCTCGCTATATAAAGCCTCCCCCCCCCGGAGGAGTCCGGGCCGGATACGACCCGTAGGTCGGTTCGCGTTTTTTAAATGATTACGCTCAGAAAAAAACAAAAGGAATACTAAACGGACTCCAAAAATCCCGAAATAAATTTTCCCCGGTTTCTAAAATCAAGACGCACAGGATGAACATTTATTTGGGGCCTAAATGCAATTTTGAAAAACGCGCATTTTCTTAAATTCAAATAAAATAGCAAATAAATCCAAAATAAAATCTTATTTGATTTTATTATTAAATTCTCAATATTTCTTTATTTTGGGAAAGTCATTTTATTCCCTATCTCATATTTTTATGATAGAAATAATTGAAGATAAAATAAATAAAATCAAATGATCCTATTTTCAAAATTTGAGGAAAACTCAAATATGAAAATAACAAAATCCCCAACTCTCTTTGAGGGTCCTTGAGTTGCGTGAAATTTCTGGATCAACCAAAATGGAATAGAATATGATATGCAATAATGATCTAGTGTATAACATTCCAACTTGAAAATTTGGGATGTTACAAACCTACCCCCCTTAAGATGAATCTCGCCCTCGAGATTCGGGTTGGCTAGAAAATAGGTGAGGGTGGTCTTTCAGCAATTCTTCCTCTCATTCCTAGGTGGCTTCATCCTCCATGTGGTGGCTCCACTGAACTTTGCAAAACTTGATAACCTTGCTGCGGGTGACTCGGCTGGCATAATCAAGAATCTTAACTAGTTTCTCCTCGTAGGTCAAATCACTGGTTAACTGAATTGTTTCCAGCGGCACTATATCTCTCAGCGGTATATCAGCCATCTCCGCGTGGCACTTCTTCAACTGTGAAACATGGAACACGTCGTGAACTCCTGACAATCCTTCGGGCAATTCCAACTTGTAGGCTACTTCTCCCATACGCTCCAAAATCTTGTATGGTCCTACAAAACGTGGCGCTAACTTTCTTTTAACTCCAAAGCGCTTAACTCCTCGAAGTGGAGATACTCGAAGATAAACTCTATCTCCTACTTTGTAAAATGTCTCCTTGCGTTTAGAATCTGCATAGCTCTTCTGCATGGACTGGGCTTCCTTGAGCCTATCGCGAATCAATTTCAATTTCTATTTAGACTCCTTAATTAGATCCGGTCCAAACAACTGGCGGTCTCCAACTTCATCCCATGATAATGGGGTCCTACACCTCCTTCCGTACAAGGCTTCGAAAGGGGCCATCTTCAAATTGGATTGATAACTGTTGTTGTAAGAGAACTTTGCATACGGCAAATTATCGTCCCAACTAGATCCATAATGTAGCACACAAGCTCTCGGCATATCCTCCAAAATCTGATTGACTCTCTCAGTCTGTCCATCTGTCTACGGATGGAAAGCTGTACTGAACTCTAGCCTGGTACCCAAGGTTTCATGCAACTGATTCCAGAATTTTGAGGTAAACTGGGTTCCTCTATCCGATACAATGCTCCTTGGAAGTCCATGCAGACATACGATCCTGGTCATGTATATCTTTGCCAACTTGGCACTAGTATAGGTAGTCTTCACTGGAATGAAATGAGCTACCTTTGTCAAACGATCGACTACAACCCAAATCGAGTCATATCCTGAACGAGTTCTGGGCAATCCTGTAACAAAATCCATGCCTAACTTATCCCACTTCCATTCGGGTATCATCAATGGCTATAGTAATCCGGCTGGCTTCTGATGCTCTGCCTTTACTTTCTGGCATACATCACAAACTGCTACATACTCCGCAATATCCTTCTTCATTCCGGTCCACCAGAAAGTATCCTTCAAATCCAAATACATCTTAGTATTTCCTGGGTGAATCGAATATGGTGAATCATGGGCTTCCTGCAGAATTAACTTCCTGATCTCCGGGTCATTGGGCACATAAACACGGTCTTCAAACCATAGGGTATCATGCTCATCCTCACGAAATCCTTTAGCTTTTCCTTTGCTCATTTTCTCCTTAATAGAAGCGATCTCCTTGTCAGTCCTTTGATCTTCTCTTATTTTATCCATCAAACTAGACTAAATCTCCAATGCTGCTACATAGCCTCTCGGAACTATCTCCAAACATAGCTCACGAAGATTCTCGGCTAACTCTCTTGGTAAATCTCCCGTCATTAAGGTGTTGACATGGCTTTTATGACTCAACGCATCGGCTACTACGTTAGCCTTTCCGGGGTGATAATGCAATATCATATCATAATCCTTGATGAGCTCCAACCATCTCCTCTGCCTGAGATTTAACTCTTTCTGCGTGAAAATGTACTTCAGACTCTTGTGATCCGTGTACACCTCACAATGATTTCCAATGAGAAAATGTCTCCAAGTCTTCAACGCATGCACTACGGCTGCTAACTCCAAATCATGCATAGCATAATTCAACTCATGAGGCTTAAGCTGTCGTGAGGCATATGAAACAACTCTTCCTTCCTGCATAAGCACTGCTCCAAGTCCTCGACACGAAGCATCACAATACACCTTATAATCCTTGGTCTGATCTGGCAAAATCAACACTGGTGATGTAACCAGACGTTTCTTCAACTCCTGGAAACTGGCCTCACACTCTTTAGTCCATTTGAACTTGGTATCCTTCTTCAACAACTCCGTCATAGGCTTCACAATCTTTGAGAAATTTTCAATGAATCTCCGGTAGTATCCTGCAAGTCCAAGAAAACTCCGGATCTCTCCAACTGTTGTTGGGGCTTCCCAATTTGTCACAGTGTCAACCTTGGTGGGATCCACTGCTATACCTTCTCCGGATATAACGTGTCCGATAAATCCAACTTCCTTCAACCAAAATTCACATTTGCTAAACTTGGCATATAACTGATGTTCTATGAGTTTACCAAGCACCAAACGCAAATGCTCCTTATGCTCCTCTTCATTCTTTGAGTAAACCAGGATATCATCAATGAACACTACGACGAACTTATCCAAAAACTCCATAAACACTTTGTTCATCATGTTCATAAAATATGCAGGTGCGTTAGTCAGACCAAATGACATAACCGTATACTCGTACAGCCCATACCTGGTGGTAAAAGCCTTCTTAGGTATATCCTGTTCTCGAATCTTCAACTGATGGTACCCTGATTGCAGATCGGTCTTGGAAAATACCTTAGCTCCTTGCAATCGATCAAACAGATCATTGATCATCGGTAGTGGGTACTTGTTCTTGATGGTTACTTCATTCAATCCTCGATAATCAACAACCATCCTTAATGATCCATCCTTCTTCTCCACTAGAAGTACCGGCGATTCCCAAGGTGAAGAACTTGCGCGAATATATCCTTTATCCAGTAACTCCTTAATCTGCTTCTTAATCTCCTCCAAATCCTTTGCGGGCATCACGTATGGTCTCTTAGATATTGGCCCTGTGCCTGGCAAAAGCTCAATCAAAAACTCAATATCTCTATCCGGTGGCATGCCTGGCAACTCCTCTAGAAATACATCAGGGAAATCCTTCACTACTGGTACTTCCTCCTGCACAACTCCTGTTAGGGAATTTACTTGAGTCCTTTTAGGCACATGCCGGGATACATACTTGATCCTTCTTCCTTCTGGCGTTGTAAGCAAAATTGTCTTACTGGCGCATTCAATATTTCCTTCATACTTCGATAACCAATCCATTCCTAATATCACATCCAATCCTTGAGATTCCGATACTATTAGGTCTAAGGGAAATACGTAGCTACCAATCCTCAATGGTAACCGATCACACCATAGACTAGTCATATATTCTGCTCCAGGTGAGGCTACTAACATGGGTGACCTAAGGGCTTGGGTTGGTAATTCTTACTTATCCACAAATCCCCTTAAGATGTATGAATGCGATGCACCAGTATCAAAAAGAACGAGTGCAGTAAATGACTTAACCAAAAACTTACCGATTACTACATCGGCCTGCTCTTCAACCTCCTCCACGTTAACGTGGTTCACCTGTCCCCTGTTGAAAGGGTTCGGCTTCTTCCCAGAGCTTCCATTGCCATTTCCATTCTAGGCTTCAGGACATTCATTGGCATAATGTCCGGTCTTCTGGCACTTAAAGAAAGTGACTTGGCTAAGGTCTCTCTTGGCTGGGGTTGATGGGTTGGTACGGTTCTGGCCGTTGCTTCCTCCATTCCCATTACCATTCTTGGTGCCATTATGATTGTGCAAGCTACATCCTCCATGGGTATGCTGAAAATGTCCACCCGGTCTAGGGGTAAAACGTGGCTTCTGCTGAGCTCCTGAGTTGTACTTCCCTTGTCCATACTTCCTCTTGCGATTCTCAATCTGCTGTTGCTTCCCTTTAATCATAAGAGCATGATCTACCAACTCCTGGTAGTTGTTGAAGGTTGCTACCATCAACTGCATGCTTAACTCATCATTCAGTCCTTCCAGAAACTTCTCCTTCTTAGCTGCATCCGTGGCAACGTCATCTGGGGCATAACATGCTAGCTTAATAAAGTCCTCCACATACTGGCCAACTGTCCGTCCTCCTTGGCGCAAGTTGCGAAACTCACGCTTCGTCATGGCCATAGCTCCTGCTGAAACATGGGCAGTACGGAAAGCCTGCTGAAACTGGTCCCATGTGATAGTGTCGATAGGGAAAGTGGCTGTGAAATTCTCCCACCATGATGTTGCGGGTCCGTCAAGCTAATGTGCGGCAAACTTCACCTTTTCCGCATCTGTGCATCCTGCCGTGGTCAACTCCCTTGCTGTCTTGCGGAGCCAATCATCTGCTACTGTCGGCTCGGTGCTACTGGAAAACACCGGCAGATTCAGCCTAAGAAAATGGGCTAAGTGGTCAACAGGTGGTGGTGGTGGTGGGTTGTTGTTGTTGTTCCCCTGATTCTGATTCTGGACTAGCAACTACATCAATGTGTTCTGCTGCTGGATCAACTGAGTGAGCTCCGGTGGGAAGGTAAATCCGGGGTCACATCTCGGAGGCATCTGAGGGTTTAGAAAGATGAGATTTAAGAATAGAGAGGGGTCTAGAGAGAAAGCACTACCCATATGCACATGAGGTAAAAGCAAACAATTCACTTCATTCAATCAAACAAGGGCATGCAATCGATATAACTATCGCAAAAGTGCTCGGACTACTATATTAACATGGTGGACTACTACTACTGTTGGGGTGGTCTACTAGAAATATTCTTTGGTTGCAGACTCCATGATATCTGCTCCAGCTTCATCAACATAGTCATCATCACTATCATCTGGATCCGAGTCGGTGTCATCGATGATGATGTAGTCTTCCGGGCGAATCTCCTTGGGTTCTTCGTCTTCTTCTACTGGTGTAGGGCCTCCCATAATATTCCGATCTTCTTGATCAAGTCGTCATTCTTCTCCACTAGTACTTCGATTTCCTCTTCATAATCTTCACGTGTAGCCTTGAGTTCTTCCTCCAGTTCCTTGATTCTTGTTCTTGCCTTCTTCAGATCTATCATGTCTGTGCACATCTGATTTTCCTGATGTCGAATGTGCTGGTTTAACTCCTGGATAAAAGCTGCAATTGATCTATCCTTCCTGGTGCTGATCATCTCCCGGTGCTCATCTCGGTGCCCACAAATCTGGTAGATAGTATCCTTGAGATCATTGCGGTAAACTTCTCCAATACGTCCCATGGCGATGTGGGCTGCCATGCTCTTTCCTAGACTCCAGGTTGGTGCATCAAAGGAAAAATCTATGGGCTCGGTGACTGGCATGAACGTCCTTCCTAGAACTTGAACTTGAAACATCCAATGCTCCTCTTCAGGTAAAGTGGCCTTGTAGGTTCCGGTGAAGCTTGGTACTCCTATGTTCAGATATCTAGTGACTTCCTTCAAGTGACGTCCAAAGGGTGTATCTTCATCTGGTTGCGTGAACTTGTTCCTTACATCCGCCATCCTAAAAGAGTAGAAAAGATGAGGAGTCAGAATGAGAAGAGTGAATAGTGATCTAGGGATTGAGCTTAGTGGTCGTGTCCTACAGTCAGCGTGTGCTCTGATACCATCTTATAGCGACCAGACCTCAAATGGTCCAATCTTTATGCTCCGGTGTCATCCCTGGATCAGTAATGCTGACACCACACAGTACTTGAAGGATTTATAATAGAGTAGCAATCACACACATATTACATCGAGTGTCTCAAAAGAGAACTTATTACAATAAATATGGCTTAAGGCCATCTAATAACGATAACAGCGGAAAGCTTGGAAGATAAGTGAGTCCATCAACTCCAACGGCATCACTGAGTATAGAACCACGAACTAAAAGCACCTTACTCACCGTCTGAAAAGTCTGCAACATGAACGTTGCAGCCCAAAACGGGTCAGCACATGGAATATCCTGGCAATGTAACACATAGAGATCAATGAAAGGATAAAACTATACTACATGCAAATTTGGCTGGTGGAAAGCTCTATGGTTACAATTTTGCGTAAAGCCAATTTTTCCCTACTGCAAAGGAATAAATTTTAATTAGCTATCATGGTGGTTGTTAAACATTGAGAATGGTTGACAACATTCTCAATCCCAATTAAGTAACATCATTAAAACCCAACAAAATTAATTAGAGTAACATGATGAGATTCACATGATAATCCAAGTACTAGATACTCGAGATGTCCATAACCGGGGACACATCTAACCATGATTAGTTTATACACTCCGCAGAGGTTTGCGCACTTTTCCCCACAAGACTCGATCTCCTCCGTTGGGATTCCCGCACTACATGATGTTTGAGAAACGGATGACCGAGACATAGTCTTTCAGAAGCGCTTGCACCTTACGAACGGGTAGACCGTACCAACCTACATCCCCTACATCTGCTAGTCTACCACTGTAAGAGTTCGCACGACTTAGTCAACTATGCTAGAGCCCATAGTAGCTTGTGGCTGCACATGGAAGTTTCTAGTATGAATAATCTCATGACCCCTTTGAGCCTGGATGGCGGTCCAAAGAAAAATAGGCAATCGCTGCAATACCCCGGTGCCTCAATCCACCCAGATGTGTATTTAAGTTGCCACCTTAGATAAACCATTAATTTAACACTCTCACATCTGTCATGGATACACTCACCCAATCCACGTCTACTAGCATAGCATTGCATAATAAGCAAACGTAGAAGTAACTCCCAAAGGTTTGAATATAAAACAGGTAATAGGTGCTACCTCATCTACTTCCCAAACCCACAATTTAATTAGATCCTAATCATGTAATGTGTGAGGGTTGATCTAATGCAATTAAACTGGGTAGTAGGAGGTATGATCAAAGTGTTACTTGCCTTGCTGACGATCCGCGAAACCTAGCGATTCGAAGTAGCAAGCGACGCACTCCGGGTACTCTATCGCAAACAAACAAGCATACAATAAGTACTCAACTAATGCACAGGTAAAACTCAAATAAGATATCTAACCAGAAAGTTCAACTTAAGAACTCCGGTTGGCAAAAAAAATCAAATCGAACGAAGCAACAAAAGACAAATGGCAAAAGAAACAAGCTTCGTTTACTATTCTGGATCTAGGTCAAATTTTACAGAGGCAAAAACTTGTTTGAGTTGGTTAAACGGAAAGAGGGTTTCGAAACGAAACTCTAGGCGCTTGAATCGCCTGATTCTGATAAACGAGCAAAAAGTTATACTAGAACGAAAATTGGATCAGAAATCGCGATCAGAAAAATCGCGGATTTAATCCGAGAAAAAGAAAATGACGAACAGATTAACGAACAAACGTTCGTTATCTGGATCTAAACAGTAAATGCGGTCATTAAAATGAACGAACGAGCGAACGCTCGCTAATTAACTAAACCGAGAAAAAAAACTGATCTATCAAAAAAACGAAATCTAAAAAAACCGAAAAAAAACCCCGGTGAAAACCAACGGTTTTCTAAAAAAACGGCGGGCGGCGGCGGTTTCGACCTCGGCGGTGGCGAGCTCCGGCGGAGGCGCGGCAGCGCGGCGGCGGCGGCGCCTGTGCGGCGCGGGCGGCTAGGGTTTGCGGGGCGCGGCAGCTTGGGCTGGAGGCAGCCCGGGCGCTCGCTATATAAAGCCTCCCCCCGGAGGAGTCCGGGCCGGATACGGCGCGTAGGTCGGTTCACGTTTTTTTTAAATGATTACGCTCATAAAAAAACAAAAGGAATACTAAACGGACTCCAAAAATCCCGAAATAAATTTTCCCCGGCTTCTAAAATCAAGCCGCATAGGATGAACATTTATTTGGGGCCTAAATGCAATTTTGAAAAACGTGCATTTTTCCTAAGTTCAAATAAAATAGCAAATAAATCCAAAATAAAATCTTATTTGATTTTATTATTAAATCCTCAATATTTCTTTATTTTGGGAAAGTCATTTTATTCCCTTTCTCATATTTTTATGATAGAAACAATTGAAGAAAAAATAAATAAAATCAAATGATCCTATTTTCAAAATTTGAGGAAAACTCAAATATGAAAACAACGAAATCCCCAACTCTCTCCGAGGGTCCTTGAGTTGCGTGAAATTTCTGGATCAACCAAAATGCAATAGAATATGATATGCAATGATTATCTAGTGTATAACATTTCAAATTGAAAATTTGGGATGTTAAAGTTTACTTGCACTGGTGGCAATCTTTGATGCCCAACGTATGTAATCTGTTGTCTCCTTGTGCTTTATTATTATAGTGGCGAACTTTGATGCCCAGTGGATGTAATATGCTGTAATATCTTTATTGTATAGTCTAAGTTTTTTCTTATTCATGATGCTGCAGTTATTTTACTATATATATATCCTGCCTTCGCAGTAAACCAGCCAAACTGTAAAATTACGGTACATAATCGGGCTGTCATGCAAATCACTATGTGTGATCCGCATCATGGGCTCGGTCATCTTGGTCCATTAACAGGCCTAAATGTAAAATGGCCCACTAGTAGTTTCGGGCCTTTAATAGGCCGAGTAAACCGCCGGCCCTATTTTTGCAAGAAAATTCAATGGGCTTTTAGTAGGCTGAAAAGTAGGTTGGGTCTGAAACGTGCCGAACAGCTCACAGGCCGACAGCAGGCCGAAATAGACCTCGGCCCATGATAGTGCCAATCACATCACGGGTTGTTAACATGCCAAAATTGTCTCGGTCCTTATTTGGCCCAATCAGATTATCGGCTATGAGCAGGCCGGATGCAAAGCGGGCCATAGTTAGGCACAACTATATGATGGGCTTTTAACAGGCCAAAAAAATATATGGTCAAAATGTTAAACATGCCTTTAACAGGCCAAAACTAATATCAGGCTGTATTACTAAATGGGCCTTTAGCAAACAGAAATCCTGACCGGGCCTCAAGTGGGCCCAAAAGCACAGCGTCCAGTTGACGGGCCGAATCTGATATGGGCCATAATTTAGCCCAAAGCCTCTTAAAGGGCTGGATCTGATCTGGGCCGTAATATGGCCCAGAACGTGGTAGGCTATTAACGGGTCGGATCTCATATGGGCCTTTATTAGCCCAGAACATGGCAGGTTGTTAATGGACCGGATCAAATATGGGCTGGCATTTGGCCCAAAACATGGCAGCCTGTTAACCGGCCGACCCACTAGTGTCCACAAAATCTTGTGGTCCTTTAGCTGGGCCGGCCCATTATGGTATGCAAAATCTTGTGGGCCTTTAGCTGGGCCGGCCCATTTTGGTCCGCAAAATCTTGTGGGCATTTAGTTGGGTCGACGCATTAAATCTTTATGGGCCACTTTTGGGCTGGTCCACATGTCAACATATCATAGGCACATCTCGCCCATTGGATGAGTGACACCTGTGCCAATGCGGAGCTGACACGTGGTTCTGTCAGCCAATGAGAATTTTACACGTGGAAAATCGGCATTGGTCGTGGTTGTTCGCGGGTTATCAGATCCAAAATCGGACCCGACAGCTTAACAGCGACCTGTTACGGTGGATGCCACGTGTTGGTCACCCTTGACGAAAGCACTTCCATGACGCGGCTTTTATTGTCATGGAAGTGGACACTTCCGTGATGATAATTTTGGTAATGTCATGGAACACTTCTACGACAGCACAGGTATGACTATCTTCATTCTGTCATAAAATTGTCATGGATGTACATGCATGACTGAAAACGTGACCTACTATGACAAACATGTATCATCACGGAAGTGTATTTTTTGTAGAGAATGCTCATAAATGGTTGAATAGCTTCCATGAAATCATAAAGCAATTTGCTATCTCCAGTCATATGGTTGGTACATCCACTATCGATCACCCATTTTACTCCACCAGAGAAAGCAACCTACACACAATTATGACTTGGTTAGAGGCACCCATTTTGCAATGGGACCTCTTGAGTTAGTCACAAGGGTCTTAGGGACCCAAATAGCATAAAATCGGAATGCATTACAAGGTCCAACAAATTTCGCATAAACTTCTCCATCCTTAGTTTTACGAAGTACATAGGATGGAGGCATGAACTCTTTTGGCTTGTTGAGAGTGGGCATGCCCCTTGTGGCCTTCCCGCTCACAACCTTACCTTTAACCTTGTGCCCTTCTCATACAAATGTTTCTTTAAGAGGGGTGGTGCACTTTTGAGAAGACGTCTTCTTCTTGCTTGTGCTTGGGTCAAACTCGAGCCCTTCCTTGGAAAACACCTCATTGTGTTGGCTCAATACCTCATTAAGGTTCTTTTGTCCTTGAGCACATGTCATGATTCCTCTCTCGAGTTGTGCCTTTAGAAAGATTCTCCTCAAGAATAGATGCTAGGTCACCACTAGAGTTAGTAGTACAAGCATCAACATTGATAATAGGAGAAGAGTAAGCTTTGGCTAGAGTTTCAAGATAAGTAAGCTTGAGCGTCTCAAAACTCTTTGTAAGAAGAGTGAGCTCTTCTTCCTTAGTCTTGAGGGACGCGGATAGAAGCTCACAATCCTTAGAGAGAGAATCATGATATTTCACAAGCTTACTTTTATCATTCATCAACTGCTCGCAAGAGTCCTTAGCCTTTTTCAAGGAGGAAAGTTCTTTAGCATGAACATCAATGTTTGCACCAATTTTCAAGCATAGTTCATCATTTTGTGCGTCCTCATATTGGACTTTCTGCTCAAGGATTTCATATTTTTCCTTTTCCTCGGTGACGAGGGCTTCGCGTTCCTTAATGGTGATGGTGTGCTTACTCACCATCTCCATAAGCATATGAAACATAGTGAGCTTCTTTCCTTTGAGGGTGCACATGAACTTATTTAGTTTAGCAAGCATAGGATCATCTATATCATCATCACCATAATTATCCTCCGCATCAAGATACTCATCACAAGGAGTAGAAGAAGTGGAAAGAGGAGGGTTTGATCGTGGAGTTACCTTGACCTTATCAGGAGAGTTTTGGTCCTCTCCATCTTCTACCACGGCCTTTTCCATTAGGCACTTGTGAGCATTGCCCTTGTAGTCTTTCATATAGTTGTAGGTGACAACATCACCACTCTTGTTGACTAGCCTCAAAGTGTTTTGAGAATATTGAGCTACTCCTGCAACACCACTAACATCATCCGGTTCGGATTCCTCATGAGCAACCATTGCTTTCCCATCTCTCTTCTTGAGTTTGGAGTTCAAAGGATTTGGCAACTTCTTCTTGGGAAAGGTCTTGGGAAACCTTGGTTTATCTTCTCTCTTCTCATAAGGGCAATCGTTTGAGAAGCGGTTGGTTTCTTCATAGTTGTAGCATTTTCTCATTGTCTTCTTCTGGAATCTTCCCTTGAATTTTCCCGCGCTAAACTTCTTGACAAAGAGGGCAATGTCTTCATATGAAGGTCTCTCATTGGAGTCAATATCATCACCATCTTCATCATCATTATCTTCTTCTTCTTCTTCACTTTGCTCTTTCTCACATACATGCTTGTCCTTCAAAGCAAGATTAATCTTTGATGTTGAGGTACATGAATGGCAAGATGTTTTGTAGCATTTGCCTTTGATTCTTCAAATAGTTGGAAAGTGGATATGTTGTCATCCAGAGTCATTTCCTTAAATCCATGATGTTGTCTTATGTCCCACACCATTTGGTGATGATATGGAGCAAGAGCATGACGTAACTTGTCCACGAGAAACCGCTTAGTCAAGTTGAATCCATCTTGTGTATTGTCACAATCACAAGAATCAATATCAGTGGTGAGAGTCATGAGACAATCAAGGAGCTGCATGGGGGATTCACCTTTTTCCATACAAAAGTTCTGCAATTGACCTTTGGCAATTTCATATTGAGCAAGCCGGAGAGTGGAGGTATTGGTCTTGTTCCTCACAATGCCATCCCATAATTCCTTGGCATTTCTGATGTGTATGTATGGCATCCTTTGCTTGTCAGTCATACCTCTCCTTATGCACATGGTTGTGGTATCGTTGAGATTCTTGTCATATATATCTCTTGGGTAAGATTCTTTGGATCAACAACTTGGTAACCATATTCCAAGATGTCCAACATCTCATCATTTCCATATCGAAGATGATCCTACATAGAAACTCTCCACAAGGCAAAATCGGTAGTGTCATCAAGTAAAGGAGGTTTGCCTTGAGGATTATATTTAGGTTTCTCAACTTGAGGTCTAGCATAAAGCCATGGAACACTAGATTAATCATTGCTAGGAGGTTGTTGGCCAAGTGAAGGGGTAGGCATAGTTGGCCTCGAGGCCGCACCACCCAAAAGCGGTGCGAGCATCATGGTTAATGTGGCTAACCTCATTTGGACCAAGTGAGGGAGTCCTGGACTAAGGGGTCTTCGGGCATCTGCCTGTTATCTATGGGCCGGACTGATGTGCTGTGAAGATACGAAGACCGAAGGCTACACCCGTGTCCGGATAGGACTCTCCTTGGCGTGGAAGGCAAGCTTGGCGAACAACTATGAAGATTCCATCTCATGTAACCGACTCTATGTAAACCCTAGATCCCCCCGGTGTCTATATAAACCAGAGGGTGTAGTCCGAATAGGATATACTCAATATCGTAGTCATACATGATAGACTTCTAGGGTTTAGCCATTACGATCTCGTGGTAGATCAACTCTTGTAATACTCATATTCATCAATATCAATCAAGCAGGATATAGGTTATTACCTCCATCAAGAGGGCCCAAACCTGGGTAAAACATCATGTCCCCTGCCTCCTGTTACCATCAACCTTAGACGCACAGTTTGGGACCCCCTACCTGAGATCCGCCGGTTTTGACACCGACATTGGTGCTTTCATTGAGACTTCCGTTGTGCTATCGCTGAAAGGTTTGATGGCTCCTTCAATTGTCAATAACGATGCTGTCTGCGGAGAAACTTTCCTCCCTGCACAGATCTTCATGTTTGGTGGCTTCGCACTGCGGGCCGACTCATTTGGCCATCTGGAGCAGATCGAAAGCTACGCCCCTGGCCATCAGGTCAGATTCGGGAGCTTGAACTACATCACGGACATCCGTGGAGACTTTATCTTCGCCGGATTCAATACCACGGTAGTTGCTCCTGATCACCTCGATGATCATGACCTAAATCTGTCATCGGGCCGCATCCAGGAGATCGCTCCTGTAACCGCTCTGTCCCTAGAGCCGGAGTAGGCCGCGTCATCCAAAGACGGGAAGATTAACCCCACCATAGAGACCGCAGATCCCACGGCGTTGGACCCGCACATGGACCTGGTCTCACTCGATGCCTATGCCACCGGAATGCCGAACTCGTCTTCGGCTGTAGGTTCCGAACCACGCGAGCCTGCGGACGCCGAGCTTGATCGTTTGTCGATCTTCGAATTCGGTGCCGCAGACATCTTCCAGCACTCGCCTCTAGACGATGCGCTAAACTCGTTAAAAAGTCTGTCCTTGGCGGAGGACTCTTAGCCAAACTATATCCGGCTCAAACTAGGGGCTGACGATGGAGAATTTTGCTTCCCACCCACCACCCACTTCATAGCCACGGTCGAGGATTTGACCGACGAGCTTGATTACGACTCTGAAGACATCGACGGTATAAACGACGATGTCGGAGAAGAAGAGGCTGAAAACCTGCCGTTCACCGGACACTGGACGGCCACTTCCTCATGTGATGTATACATGGTGGATGCACCAAAGGAAAACAGCGGCGACGACAAGGAAGACCAAGTTGAGGATAAACCTTCCGAAATACAGTCCAAGCGCCGGCGTCAGCGGCGCCGCTCTAAGTCACGATGCAGGAGAAGATGACACTCCGGAAGGTGCCGAAGACAATGAAGACCCCGTCGACATAACAAACGAACAAGATGAACGGGAAGGTGAGTAGATTATCCATGTTAGACAGGCCAGGCATAAAGATTCAGAGGACGATAGTTACCTCCCGCTCTCCAAGGATGAGGCGAGCATTGGCACCGAGGATTTCATTGTGCCTGGGGAACCTCTTGAGCAGGAGCGCTTCAAGCGCCAGTTAAAGCCACTGCAAGGAGCCCGAAAAAGAAGCAGCAGTAGCTTCAAGCTGACCAAGATCTGCTCAATGATAAATGGACTAATGTCCTAGCAGCCGAAGAATACGGCCTCAAGCGCCCAACCAAAAGCTACCCAAAGCGTAAATTGCTACCTCAGTTCAATGAGGAGGCACCGGAGTATATACCACCATCGTACAATGCGGCTGACCGGCCACCGCGTGGCCGGGACAAAATGGCAATCCATGCCGAACACCAGCCCTCCCCGCCTCGTCACTCAGGCAAAGGTAATTCGCCCACGGCATACATATGACCTCCGGCAGAACCTGAACAATAAAGCAGGACCTACCAGATCAATCTACGAATCACAAGGACGCACCTCGACACGTGACAGCAGCCACCTATTCGGACATGACAAACCCAGTCATGTGCAGGCTGAACACCACAGACAGACTTCATCAGAGCTGCGTCATGATACGGCCCGATACAGAGGCCTCGCACACCCTCATTGCTTCACTGATGAGGTCCTGGATCATGAATTCCCCGAAGGATTCAAGCCCGTGAACATAGAATCATACGATGGGACCATGGATCCCGTGGTGTGGATCGAAGACTTCATTCTCCACATCCATGTGGCACGTGGAGATGACCTCCACGCCATCAAATACATTCCTCTCAAACTCAAGGGGCCTGCTTGGCATTGCCTAAATAGTCTGCCTGACAATTTCATTGGCAGTTGGGAGGACTTGGAAGAGGCTTTCCTCGATAATTTCCAAGGTACATATGTTCGACCTCCGGACGCTAATGACTTAAGCCATATAGTCCAGCAGTCCGGACAGTCCGCCAGGAAATTCTAGACAAGGTTCCTAACTAAAAAGAACCAAATCATTCACTATCCGGACGCTGAACCTCTAGCAGCTTTCAAACATAGCATCTGCGACGAATGGCTAGCTCGCCACCTCAGCCAAGAAAAGCCAAAATCCATGGAGGCCCTCACGGCACTAATGACCCGCTTTTGTGGGGGCGAGGACAGTTGGTTGGCTCGTAGTAAAAACAATGCAAGCGACGCCGGCACCCCTGAAGTCAAAAATAACAAAGACAAGTCTCGACGCAATAGATACAAGCGCCGAAATAGCGGTGACAACACCGAGGATACGGAGGTTAATGCCGGATTCAGTGGCTCTAAGTCCGGCCAACGGAAGAAGTTGTTCCAAAATAATAATTCGGGCCCATCCAGCTTGGACCGCATACTTGATCGTCCATGCCAGATTCACGGCACCCCCGACAAGCCTCCTAATCATACAAATAGAGAGTGCTGGGTTTTCAAACAGGCCAGAAAATTAAATACCCAGAATAGGGAAAAAGGATCGCAAAGCGAGGACGATGACAAAGAGCCACGGCAGCCGAACACAGGGGGACAGAAGAAGTTTCCCCCTCAGGTCAAAATGGTGAACATGATATACGCCACCCACATCCCCAAGAGGGAGCGCAAGCGTGCGCTTAGGGACGTCTACGCGATAGAGCCAGTCGCCCCAAAATTCAATCCATGGTCTTCGTGCCCGATCACTTTCGATCGCCGGGACCATCTGACTAGTATCTTTCACGGGGGCTTAGCCGCACTAGTCTTAGACCCAATAATTGACGGGTTTCACCTGACTCGCGTCCTTATGGATAGTGGTAGCAGCCTCAATCTGCTCTATCAGGATACAACGCGGAAAATGGGCAGTAACCCATCAAGGATCAAGCCTACAAGGACTACCTTTAAAGGAGTCATACCAGGTGTAGAGGCCCGCTGTACGGGCTCAATCACATTAGAGGTTGTCTTCGGATCTCCGGACAACTTCAGAAGCGAGGAGTTAATCTTCGATATCGTCCCATTCCGCAGCGGCTATCATGCACCACTCAGACGAACTGTGTTTGCTCAATTGAACGCAGTACCACACTATGCTTATCTCAATCTCAAGATGCCCGGTCCACGCGGTGTCATAACAGTCAATGGCAATATAGAACGCTCTCTCCGTACAGAAGAGCACACAGCTGCCCTAGCAGCAGAAGTACAAAGCGGCCTTCTCAAGCAGAACCTTCATTCGACTGCCGAGCCCGCGGACACCCTTAAGAGGGTCCGAACTACTCTGCAGCAGGAGAGCTCGGCTCGTCAGGAGCTCGACTAGCAATCTGACCTCCGTCTCAGTCCCGATCAAGTGGTGGCATTCGTGCCACACGTACATAACTACGCACTCAAAATTCCGTGGGCATTAACGGAGGCACAGATAACTTGTGATCCATGGCACGGCTCAACTGACATCGGATACACACATACTTTCACTTTTACTTGTTTTTCTTTCAGGTCTCAATCCCACAGGCCCCATCGAGGGGTCTGGCCATCGGTCCTCTTGTAGGATAAATACACCAAGACAGCGAGAAGCGCGGACATATGGGGAACTTTTTAGGTGATTCCGTTAACGAAAAAATCTACATGTTTTCTAGGACCCATATGCAGCTCTCCCCTGGTTCCGGCATGTTAAATAGCCTATTGCTTATTGCACTATTTGTATCAATGCGCCCTGACGTACTAATTACATTACAATGAAAACAGTTTGTAGCTGGAGCTTTAGGATCCCAACTTTTCACCTTTACGTCTTTTCTATTTTCTTTCTCTCTTTTCTTTTTCAGATTCCTTGTGGATAACCCCATCAGGTAGCACCCGTGCACTTTGGTACGTTTGACGTTTGCCAGGGGCTTTATAGCACCTTACACTACAGCAACAAAAGTCCGAACACTTTCTATAAGTATAGTTCGGCACCCCTAATTTAGCATTATATGCATTGGCTCTGAATCATGTCTTTGGTCAATAGTTGGGTTGCCTGGCTCTTGTGCTTGCTACCCTACGTTCCACTACATAGGCTAGGGTAGTAAAGGGAGAACTACTGTGAATGTGTCCTGGTCTAAACCGGATGAGCACCTCAGTAGAGAAAGCCAAAAACTGACTGTCATGATGCGGCGAGAGCTGGTCAGCTGTTCAGAGATCTCAAATTGTTGGAGATTTTTCCCATTTCACGAAGGATCGGTACTTCCCGATCAGACGCTGACAGCACTCTGGTTCGTATACCAGGGGCTGCGCCTATGTTTTATTATAAAACTCCTATGGCTAAGTGAGGGTGTTCAAGCCGTATAGTCTGGTTGCCTGGTTCGTTGCACTAAATAACTCCTTCAAGGACCATATAATTGGATCAAGATTGTTTAGATTCCACCCTGAACACCTCCGTACTACCTACGCGAGGGCTGAAGCCGACGGCTGGTTAACCCTCAAATTTAATACAACACGGCCGCATAGGAGGAAATAATCAAAACATAATAAAAATTATATATTACAAGGCGGATTTGTTCATACAAGGCAAAACATGGATGTATTCATTCAAGAATAATGTCCTGCCCGCACTGCGTTGCTACAAGTCGAGATCCCTCCAGGACATCCACAAAATATCGCTCAGGTCTACGGTGCTCCCTGCCCTCCGGCGGTCCCCTAGCCACCTCGACGGCATCCATCTTCGCCCACCACATCATGCAACGAGCGAAGGCCATGTGGGCACCCTCGATGCAGACTGGTCACTTGACGATGTCTAGCCGCGGACAAGCCTCCACCACCCGCTTCACAAGGCCCAAATAACTACTAGGTATAGCTTCAGTTGGCCATAATCAGATTATGAAATCCTTCATGGCCAGTTCGGCCACCCTATGCAGCTCGACCAACTGCTTTAGTTGATCGGAAAAGGCCACCGGATGTTCTGGCACAGCATACTGCGACCAGAATAGCTTCTTCGAAGAATCCCCTTCCCTGGCTCGGAAGAACTCCGCAGCATCAGATACACTGCGCGGCAGATCCACAAAAGCCCCTGGGCAACTCCGAATAAGGGTCAGTAAAAGGTACTTCCTCTCCACATACTTGCTTCGCATGTTAAATGCCTTACCCGTTGCGATCTTCTTCGCCTCCTAGATCTCCTGGAGAGCGTCCCGGGCCTCTTTCCGTGCGGCCTCTGAGCTTTGACGAGCCTTGGTACGTTCGGCCTCTCGAGCCGACACCTCATGCTCCAAAGCTTCACACTTCTTCACCATGTCTTGGAGCTCCTGCTGGACCTCCCTGACCCGGGCCTTGAGCTTCTTACGGGCGGCTTGCTGTTGGACAGCCTTCCCCTCGGCTTCGGCCAGGGCCTTTCTCAGGGCCTCGACCTCGGTCGTCACTTCTGTACAAATCATGGCATTTTGGTCATCGCATAAAATTTTCTTCTTTTTGAATATATAATAGGTTATTGCTTACCTTGTTTCTCCTGGAGCTGCCTCTTCGCTTGGCCAAGCTCCTCCTCGGCCTCCGCCAGTTTCTGCTTCGGTACAGAAACTTCGGCAGTATGTGAGGCCGCGACTAGCAACGACACCTGCATTTTAGAAAAATTAAGTTAGTTTCCTGTTAAAACGAGATTGATCCTCTGTCCGGCTTTTTGTTTCCGAACATCGGACAGTGTCTCAAGGGCTACTGGTCTACACTGGGATTTCCTCCTTGTTTGGCATCTCTTACCTCAAAACCTATCAGCATGCTGCTACAGGCTTCGGTTAATCCACCCTTGGCAGACTGAACCTTTTCAATCACCACGCCCATAAGGGCACAGTGCTCATCCATAATGGAAGCGCCTCCAGCAGGTTATCCAGTGCCCCTGGTTGGACAGGGGCCACCGGCGGAACATGCATTCCCCCTTCTTTTGAAGGAGGGTGTGTGCTGGATTCCAGAGCCGCCTCGGTCTCTGGAATTGAGTCCAGTTGAGGGCTGAACTGCGTATGGCCCTCCCTGCCAGTCTCATTGGGGATTGAGTCCCCTTGGTGTCCGGCGACGGGGGTTTCGCCTTCGGGCGCCTCTTGAGCCTCTCCCCCGCCAGAGACAGTCCTTCGGGACAGCACCTCCGCATCCTCCTTGGTCTTGGGGGAGTGTGCGTCCGGCAGGGAGTCGCTGGGCCATTGCCTTGGAATCCAACGAGCCTCCTGACGAGGATCGATGGGAGATATTGTGGGCCGGACTACAATAACATTTGCCAATCGTTTCAATACCATGAGGAGGAGAAACTTTATGGGAGGATAAGGTATTAGTACTTACGATGCGGCCCGAGGCTTAGCGTTGGGGCATCTCTCCGGACTGTCATCAACGTCCCATGTGGATTTACCCGCTAGGGAGCCTTTCCCCTTTTGGGCGTCTCCACCTCCAGAGTTGTGGAGGTCGCCCTCTTCTTCCTCCCCCCGCCGGGGGGAGAGTCGCTCTCCTCCTCATCCGCGCTGTCTTCGGCGGCGGGGGAATGGGCCTTGTCTTCGGACGCCGTGTTCGACGTGCCCTTGCGGCGGGGGCCACTCCAGACCCCCTTGGCCTTTCCTATGGCCTTCTTCTCTGGTGCCTTGTAAGGCGCCGGCTCCAGCATCTTCACTAAACGCGGAGTGACTGGCTCTTCGGGCAGGGGAGCCGGACATCGAATCTTCTTCGCCTGCTTCAACTAGTACTAAAAAAGCAATGGTAATGAAAGCATTAGATATCACCCCTGGAACAAGCAAGTAAGGGATGTGTTAAAAATAATGTACCTCGTTGGGGAGGTGATTTATGTCGTGGCCGCAATTCGAATCGGTGGCCGTCGGTATCTCGTTGCCCTTGAAAAGCAACTTCCAGGCATCTTCACGAGTCGTTTCAAAGAGCCTCACCAAGGTATGGTGTTTCTTCGGTTTGAAGTCCCATAGAGGACGGCTTCGGCTCTAGCAGGGGAGGATTCGGCGCACCGGCATCACTTGGATTATGTCAACAAGCTTGATATCCCTATCGATCATGCTTTGGATGCGCATTTGCAGTGCAATCAGCCTGTCTGACGAACACCAGTTTGGGCTCTTCTCGACCCAAGAGGTGAGCCGCATGGGAGCGCCGGGGTTGAATTTGACAGTTGCGGTCCAGGTGGTATCGCAGGGTTCGGTGATATAGAACCATAGCTTCTGCCATTCCTTGACAGATTCAACGAATGTGCCTTTTGGACAAGAAACATTGGTGAGCTTGCTCACCATTGTGCCCCCGCACTCTACGTGCTATCCGTCCACCACCTTGGGATTCACGTTGAAGGTTTTGAGCCATGACCCGAAGTGGGGTGGATGTGGAGGAAAGCCTCGCACATGACGATGAACGCTGAGATATTGAGGAAGGAGTTCGGGGATAGATCGTGGAAATCTATCCCATAGTAGAACATAATCCCGCGGACAAAGGGGTGGAGTGGAAACCCTGACCCGCGAAGGAAGTGGGGGATGAACACTACCCTCTCATTGGGCTTCGGTGTGGGGATGATCTGTCCTTGGGCTGGAAGACGGTGGGCGATTTCCTTCGCCAGGTACCCGGCCGCCCAAAGCTCGGCGATGTTCTCCTCCTTAACGGAGGAGGCCATCCACTTGCCTTGACCTCTGGATCCGGACATGGTTGAGTGCTTTCTCGAGACAAGGGGAATGAGAACTTGGGCACTGGAGCTCAAGTACGGAGAGGTAGGAGGAAAGCGTGGGGGGAGAAAGAGGAATCTTATCTCCTTATAAGGGCGGTGAATATCGAGTGCCCCCTATTCGCCTTTAAATTCGCCTGCTCCCAAGGATGTGTAAACGGCACGGTTGGGTTACCCACGCCCGTATTGATGAGAATCCCATGATAAGGGGACATGATCTCTGCTTTGATAAGACGTGCCAACAACAACCGCATCTCGAAATGTGGGGCAAAAAGCAGTTCAAAATTATAACTGGACAGGCATGACGTCACATTACTAAAATTGTCAGCGGATGGGACTCGTGTGTTATTATATTCTCTCTATGGTTGTGTGGGGTGCAGGTTCGGACACAATCAATTTGTCTGAAGACTATTCGGGAGTTCGGAAGGAGGAACCCGCCTTGCAATGCTGAAGACAGCACTACGCGCTGGATACCTTGTCATTGAAGTCAGGTTCAGGGGCTACTGAGGGAGTCCTGTACTAAGGGGTCCTCGGGCGTCCGGCCTATTATCTATCGGTCGGACTGATGGGCTATGAAGATATGAAGACCGAAGGCTACACCCGTGTCCGGATAGGACTCTCCTTG
This sequence comes from Triticum dicoccoides, assembly GCF_002162155.2. Taxonomy (NCBI): domain Eukaryota; kingdom Viridiplantae; phylum Streptophyta; class Magnoliopsida; order Poales; family Poaceae; genus Triticum; species Triticum dicoccoides. The sequence continues at coordinate 277,665,147 of NC_041380.1, read as the reverse complement.
GCATGGAAGGCAAGCTTGGCGAACAACTATGAAGATTCCATCTCATGTAACCGACTCTATGTAAACCCTAGATCCCCTCGGTGTCTATATAAACCGGAGGGTGTAATCCGAATAGGATATACTCAATACCGTAGTCATACAGGCTAGACTTCTAGGGTTTATCCATTACGATCTCGTGGTAGATCAACTCTTGTAATACTCATATTCATCAATATCATACCTCCATCAAGAGGGCCCGAACCTGGTAAAACATCGTGTCCCCTGCCTCCTGTTACCATCAACTTTAGACGCACAGTTCAGGACCCCCTACCCGAGATCCGCCGGTTTTGACACCGACACCAAGGCCTCAAGAGAAGCATCATGCTCCTACTTTTTCTTAGAAAGGGCCCGTTCCGGATCCTCAGAAGTGAAGGACTTGACTTCCAAAGAAGCAGTGCCCTTATCCTTCCGAGCCGCAACAAGGGAAGTCCCATCGGGGTTCATCTCACTATAGGGCGGTTAAGCCACGAGAATAGAGCACGAGGCTCTGATACCAATTGAAAGGATCGAGATGGACCTAGAGGGGGTGAATAGGTACAATTACAAATTTTAATTGTTACTTAGCAATTTTAGGCAATAATGCGGAATATGAAAATGAGCCTAACAATTGCAAGTAAGATGCTAAGAGCTAAGCAAGGTAAGCAAGTAACACAAGTATGTGAGCAAGCAAGCACAATATGATATAAGTAAAGACTAAGAGAAAAGTGACCACAAGTAGGGAGTTAGGGTTAGAAATAACCGCAACTCCGAGAGACGAGGATGTATGCCGATGTTCACTTCCTTGGAGGGAAGCTACGTCACTGTTTAGAGAGGTGGGTGTTACCACAAAGGCACACCAACACTACAAAAAATACACTTCTGTGATGATACGTGTTTGTCACAGTAGGTCACGTTTTCTATCATGCATGTACATCCATGACAAATTTATGAAAGAATCAAGATAGTCATACATGTGCTATTGTAGAAGTGTTCCATGACATTACCAAAATTATCATCGCGGAAGTGTCCACTTCCATGATGACAAATCGCATGTCATGGAAGTTCTTTCGTCAAGGGTGATCGACACGTGGCATCCACCATAACAGAACACCGTTAAGCTATCGGGTTCGGTTTTGGGTCTGATAACCCGCTAACAGCCCGGACCAATGAGGATTTTCCACGTGTAAAATTCTCATTGGCCGGAGGAAACGCGTGTTGGCTAACCGTTAGGACAGATGTCATCCATTCATTGGACAGGAGGCGCCTATGATAGGTCAACACGTGGCACGGCCCAACAGTGGCCCATTCCGGTGAACAAGGTCAGCCCAGTAAAAATTAGCAGGCCGACCCATATAAGGCCTACTTGTGTCAGGTCCATTTAAGCCCACGGCCCATACGAGATGTGCCAATTCAGCCCGTCAACGGCCCACTAAAGATTTGACACCATTGCAGCCCATCATCAATTCGAGCCCACAGCCCACTATATATTTGGGCTCGATATCAGCCCGATGTGATTTCGGCCTGTTAACGGCCCATTCAAGGGATAGGCCGATTTTCAGGATGTACATCTTTCAGCCTTTTAGTGACCCATTTAAGTGTTGGGCCAATTTCCGGCCAGGTGTGTCTTTCAGCCTGTTGACGGCCCATAAATGAGTTGTGCCATTTGTAGTTAGACCTTAGTTTTGGCCTTTTAGCGACCCATTTAAGTGTTGGGCCAATTCCCAGCCCGGTGTGTCTTTCAATCTGTTGACGTCCCCATAAATGATTTGGGCCATTTGTAGTCGGACCTGAGTTTTGGCCTTTTAACGGCCCATGCTCTTCATGGTCCAATACCAGCCCGGTTTCTCTTTCAGCCTACTAAAGGCCCACAACACAGTTGGGCCATTTACAGTACGACCTGACTTTCGGCCTCTTAGCGGCCCATGCTCTTCATGGTCCAGTACGAGCCCGCTGTCTCTTTCAGCCTGCTAAAGGCCCACAGTATAGTTGAACCATATGTAGCCTGACCTTAGTAACGGTCTGTTAACGGCCCGTGAAATCAAATGGGCCCACCTGTTGCCCGCTTCGACGTCGGCCTATTAACGACCTAGGAGGTCAGAGGGCCGACCATTAACTTTCGGCCTGGTAACGGCCCATTAACTTAATGGGCCCACCAAAGTTCGTACATGTCTTTAGGCCCACTTAGATAATTTGAGCACATTACGTCGAGCAATTATGCACAGGACCAAAATCGATCAAGCAAAGGTACGTCATACAGGGAAAAACGTTGCACATCCAGCATATATTATAGGAAATTACATCCACTGGGCAATCAAAGATTGATGCTAGTGCAAATAAATGAATAGAACCTAATGATCTACAACGTCACAATCTGCAACCTCTGCGCGGATGACGCCCATGAGCATGTGGACAAGTTCTTGCTGCTTTGCTACACTGTCTCTGAAAACATTGATCAGTTGTTGTTGCGCACGAATGTGCAGCTCTGATTCCTCCACCATTTCCATCATTGCTTCAGTCATTAATTGGTTCACAAACATACATTTTTCCATTCCATTCAAGACAGAGGAAACTGAACAGATTCAGATGGCGATTTGGGCAGGCTTGTATTATTGATAGTGGAGAGTGTCTCGACCACTGCATCATAACATAAATTAGGAGGGGAACCGAACAGATTAATCATGAGTTATTGCCATATTACCTGGCCTAGATTTATTGGAAAGAAATAATGGGGTTGCCTTGCTATTTTCAGAGTTTGTCTTCTTATCTTCAGCAGCCGGCACCAAATTAACACACTAGCATTGCGATCATTGGCCGGGTCAGATAATAGGAAAATAACATTGACACAACGAACGTTTGGGCAACCAGACCACACTAGCCTACACCAAATTAACACAATATGGCACATCTATCATCAGCTAGGCAAGGTAATACGAAAGCAACATTGACACAATGAATGAATGGGCAACCAGAGCAGCACTACGATTCAGTAATGTGCATGATATGAGATAGTACACTCATGCAGCTCAGTATGCAAAACTACCAGGCAATTTTCCTTACAAAAATCAACATTGTCGCCTTTAACATTTTGCTACAACTGAGTTTAGATCACATAAAGGTTGGATTCACACCGATTAACAAAATACATGTTGATGTAAAAATATAGTGATATACAGCAGGTACTTACATCACCATTGGAGCACAAAGAATTCGCGCAAGATACTTTCTTCGAATACGATCCCAATGGACGGAATCTTCTATCGTTTAACCTTATTTTCTAAAAGAGAGATGGGTAAGAAACATGTAGAAAATATGATCAGAATGCTATAAAATTTCATGATGCGGGGATACGAACACGCTTCTTAGAATGAGTTGACATATTTTTGCTGGACTAGAGCAGACTAGTTCTTTGGCCACTGGAACCTGCTTATTATCAGTGGGAGTTGGGTTTCTGTGTGCTGGAGCAGTATCTATGAAAACTGGAGTTGGTTTATTATCTCCTGGCATATGGATCTTTTAAAGACCTGGTTTGTAACCCTTCAGATTCTAACATAGCCGTCTTCCCCTTACATGCCTTATATAGAAGAATGGTGCTTCAATTATAAAACATGCTACAACAGAGATGGAATAGGTACTGAAGAATAGAAAGGCATGACATATTGACATGTATTCCCTCCATCCGGAAATAAATGGATGGGTCTAGGCGTATTTCAGTTCTAGATACATCCAGTTTTATCCATTTCTGCAACATGTAATCCGGGCAAAGGGAGTATGATGTAAGAGCTAGGGATATGACAGGACAACAGTGTAAAAAAACACTACTTGAATGTAAAACTGTATGCTGGCAGAATACATGAAAGTGCAACTATCCCTAGGTGGTTTTGGTAATTCATAACAACATATAGCTCATTGAGCTAATGCTATTCCAAGATGATTATTTCAGGAAAGCTCAATGATTGGCATGGCATGGATGTGAAAGTAGAACCCTCAAAATGCTAAGGACAAAGGATTGGCTCAAGCTCAAAAGCTCAAGACTCTTCATTTTATATTTTAGTGATCCAAGATCACATTGAGTCTTTAGGAAAAGCCAATACTATCAAGGAGGGATGAGGTGTTCCTTAATAAGCCTCTTGCTTCATGTGCTTAGTGATATGCTCCAAAACCCTCAACTACTTTCCCATATCCACATATGACCAAAACCCTAAGCCAAACTCGGTCCTACCGATTCTTCCTATCCGGCGCCACCGAGTTTCACTTGTCATAAGCCACTGCCAAACCCTAGCAATTCGGTTCTATCGATAGGGATCTCGGTCTCACTAAGATGGGATTGCAAACTCTCTGTTTCCCTTTCGTAACTTTTCGGTCTCACCAAAAGAGCGAATCGGTCCCACCGAGATTACAATGTAAATTCAGTGTTTCCCCTTTGTAACTTTTCGGTCTCATCGAAAGAGCAAATCGGTCCCATCGAGTTTGCCTGACCAACTCTCTGGTTAGCTAATTACCAAATTCGGTCTCACCGAGTTTGTGTAATCGGTCTCACCGAGATTACGTTATGCCCAAACCCTAACCATATCGGTCCTACCGAGTTGCATGTCAGTCCCACCAAAAATCTCTAACAGTCACTAGGTTTACATTTTCGGTCCGACCGAGATTGTTGATTCGGTCCCACCGAGATTGGAAAACTGTGTGTAACGATTGGATTTTGTGTGGAGGCTATATATACCCCTCCACCTCCTCTTCATTCAAAGTGAGAGCCATCAGAACACATACACCATTCCAACTCATATGTTCTGAGAGAGAACCACCTACTCATGTGTTGAGACCAAGATATTCCATTCCTACCATATGAATCTTGATCTCTAGTCTTTCCAAGTTGCTTTCCACTCAAATATTCTTTCCACAAAATCCAAATCCTATGAGAGAGAGTTGAGTGTTGGGGAGACTATCATTTGAAGCACAAGAGCAAGGAGTTCATTACCTACACACCATTTGTTACTTCTTGGAGAGTGGTGTCTCCTAGATTGGCTAGGTGTCACATGGGAGCCTCTGACAAGATTGTGGAGTTGAACCAAGGAGTTTGTAAGGGCAAGGAGATCGCCTACTTCGTGAAGATCTACCGCTAGTGAGGCAAGTCCTGTGTGGGGCGATGGCCATGGTGGGATAGACAAGGTTGCTTCTTCGTGGACCCTTTGTGGGTGGTTGCTTCTTCGTGGACCCTTCGTGGGTGGAGCCCTGTGTGGACTCGCGCAACCGTTACCCTTTGTGGGTGGAGCCCTCCGTGGACTCTCGCAACCGTTACCCTTTGTGGGTTGAAGTCTCCATCAACGTGGATGTAGGATAGCACCACCTATCCGAACCACGGGAAAAACATCCGTGTCTCCAATTGCGTTTGAATTGTCCAAACCCTTCCCTTTATATTCTTGCAAGTTGCATGCTTTACTTTCCGCTGCCAATATACTCTTTGTATGCTTGCTTGAATTGTGTGATGATTGCTTGACTTCTCCTAAAATAGCTAAAATCTGTCAAGAACTAAAATTGGGAAAAGGTTAAGTTTTTATTTGGTCGAGTAGTCTAATCACCCCCCTCTAGACATACTTTCGATCCTACAAGTGGTATCAGAGCTTTGGTCTCCATTTGCTTTGATCTCCATAGCTTTTGGTGGTCATAGCCTTGGTTTCACAACCTAGGAGAGTATGGCGTCTAGCGAGGGAAATTATCACCGTAGAGGTCCCTACTTTGATGGTACTAATTTTGCTAGTTGGAAGCATAAAATGAAAATGCATATTCTTGGACATAACCCCACCGTTTTGGCTATTGTGTGTGTTGGTTTGCAAGGTGACTTCTTTGATGGGAAAGAACCAAACCGTGAAGCTACCGCGGATGAGTTGAAGATGTTGCAATACAATGCTCAAGCTTGTGATATTCTCTTCAACGGATTGTGCCCCGAAGAATTCAATAAAATCAGCCGTCTTGAGAATGCGAAGGAAATTTGGGACACTTTGATTGATATGCACAAAGGTACCGACTCCGTCAAGGAATCCAAGTTGGATGTGCTTCAAAGTCAACTTGACAAGTTCAAGATGAAGGATGGTGAAGGTGTCGCTGAAATGTACTCTAGGCTTGCTCTCATAACAAATGAGATTGCTAGCTTAGGAAGTGAAGAGATGACCGATAGATTCATCATCAAGAAGATTCGAAGAGCCTTGGATGGAAAATATGATACCGTGTGCACATTGATCCAAATGATGCCCAATTACAAAGATCTCAAGCCAACAGAGGTGATTGGAAGAATTGTTGCTCATGAGATGTCACTTAAGGATAAAGAGGAACTTCACAACAAATCAAGTGCTGCATATAAAGCCTCATGTGAAGCCCCTACATCATCAAGTGAGAAACAAGACTTCAATGAAGAATTGAGCTTAATGGTGAAGAACTTCAACAAGTTCTACAAGAGTAGAAGCAAAGATAGAAGCTTCAAGTCAAGGTCCTACAATGACAAAAGATCTTCTAGTCGAGAGCAAAACTGCTACAGTTGTGGAAGACCCAGACACTATTCCAATGAGTGTACTGCTCCCTACAAGAGACTCCAAAAAGAAGAAGCAAAGAATCACCACCAAGAGAGAGAAGGAGTAGAGATGATCGTTATGAACGAAGATACTCACGGAGAAGCAAGGATTCGGAAAGGAAGGAAAAATCATCAAGGAGCTACACAAGACGAAGACATCAAGCTCATGTTGGTGAATGGGTATCCGGCTCCGACTCCGACAGCCACTCCGAGAGAAGTTATCACTCCGACTCCGAAGATACTCAAGATGAAGGTGTTGTCGGTCTAGCACTTGTGTCAACCAACTCCTACGACATATTTGACTCACCAAATGAAGGAATTGGAAGATGCTTCATGGCCAAAGGTCCTAAGGTAACACACCCCGAGTATGTTGATTTCAATAGTGATGAAGATGACTTGTTAGGTGATGATTTGCTTGTTGACAACTCTAGTGATGAATACTATGATGAAACTTCAATTAATCATGCTAATCAAGATAAAACGAATGACAATGATAAGGAAAATATTGAGGCTCTAACTAAAGAACTAAACACTCTTAAGTTAGCTCATGAAACTATCTTCGAAGATCATCGAGAACTTTTAAGAGCTCATGAGAAATTACGCTTTGAAAAGCTCAATCTTGAGCAAGAGCATGAGTTCTTAAAAGCAATCAATGATGATCTCTGCAAGAAAAGTTCTTCTTACATTGCCAAGTGTTTACTCTTATCCACTTACATGCCTCAAGTCAAGTCTAGTAACAAGAACACGAAAGATTCTTCCTCTAGCAGTAACAATGATCATGCTAAATCCAATATTGTTGCTTCAAGTAGTTCTCTTGATTCCACTAATGATTCTCTTAGCCAAGTTACACTTGAGCAAGAAAATAGCTTATTGAAGGGAATTATAGAGAAAGGAGTGTACAAAAGCCTTGCCGGGAGCAAGCAATTCGAGGAAATTGTGCGCAAGCAAGGAATGCACCGGAAGAATCAAGGTGTTGGTTTTGAACGAAAGTTCAATGCCAATGGAGTTGAGTGGGAAGAAGATCAATACCCCAATACAAAGTTTGTTCCTCAACAAGAGAAGTATGATACTTCTTTCAAGGGGACACAAGCTCAAGATGATCTTCCACCACAAGACTACAAGCAAAAAGGCAAGGACAAGCTTCAAGAGGAAATTGACGCATTTGAAGAAGCTCCTAAGACCTTAGTCAAGTGGATTCCCAAGACTACTTCAAGTTCCACTTCATCAAGTACGACTACAACTCCAAGGATTCCCATCAAGATGATGTGGATCCAAAAGAAGAAGAACTAGAGAGTTCTTGAGGGTGACTCCGCCAACATACTTCACTCTTATCATTTTGGCAAGAACAAGTGCAATCAACCTCCACATCCTGCACTAGTTCAAGGAGTCACAAACCCTCTTGTTGGTAAGACAAGGGACAAGGTAACCTAAAAGTTTTCATGGACATCATCTTGTGTGTGCATCACTCTATGTCTATGGATATCCTTGTTTGTTCCTTGTGGGACTAACCCATGTAGGTATTGAAAGTGCAATTCACTCAAATGGATAGCTCCAAGTGATCTACATCAACATTGAGCATCCACATCTTCAACATCTACATGAAGTCATCATCGACAAAACCCAAGGTTAGTTCATCCCTCTTAGGGGGGATATCACATCTAGGGGGAGCTTTACTCTAAGACTTGAGCTAAAGCAACTCTAAAGATGTGAACACAACAATGCTTTATGTAAAAGTGGTAACCTCACTTGAGCTCAAACGATGAGTATGACCTATGATCAAGTGTTCTCACTTGACTCCTAAGTCAATATACTCATATATAGATGACCTAGTCATCGCAAATTGCTTGATAGTTGCTAGAATTGGTTGTGCATGCCTTGTCACGTATTTCATTTGCCATCTTATTGTGTGAGCATGTTGGTTGCATATTTTACTCATTCGAGGACATCCACTTGTTGTTTTGATTGTTTGGTTTTATTTTCTTTTGCCAAGTGGATGGACAAGAATGCCTAAGAACCTCCTCTAGCTATCTATGCTTTTCTCATCTCAAACTCTATTCATGCTGCATCACAAAATTTGATCAAGTCAGATTCGAACCACTCTGTGTGAGGAGCACTTGGAGTCCCCGATTCGTCATAGACTTAAACTTCCAAAACCTCTTTATGATTCTCGGTCTGACCGATACCCCACTTTTGGTCCTACCGAGATCATTAAGTTGATCTAGGTTTTCGATCTCGATGCAACCGATTTGAACCTTTCAGTCACACCGAGTTTCAGTAACTACCTGCAGTTATGAATCTCGGTGCCACCGAGTTGTTCCACTCGGTCACACCGACAGGGTCAGGCTATATATAGTCACGGTCAAAATTTTGGAAATTTCTCCGAACCCCTTCGCCCGCACGATAGCCTGCTCTGCCAACGTGGTCTCCGGATCGTCTCCTCGCCGCCAGCCGCCTCCAGTCGCTGGTCTCCGTCACCGTCAACGGGAATTCTACCCCGCCATTGCCGTCGTAGCGAGTCTCCACCGAACTAGGGTATGGACTCGATCTTTGTGCTATTCTCCAATCCGATTCTTAGCACATTGTGATCATCATGATTCTTGCCACGATTGAAACACTCCTATCCAGTCAATGCACTCGTAGATTAGGTTTGATTCGAAAATTTTAGGGTTAGGTTTCCGCCGAAACCATCTCGGACCCACCGAGTTGAAAAACTCGGTCCCACCGATTTGGCTTATCCCATTACACAAGTGAGACTCGGTCTGACTGAGAATTACTTATCGGTGTGACCAATTTTGGAACTTTGTGAAACCCTAGCAGTCTCGGTGCCACCGAACTATGACTCGGTCTGACCAAGTTCACTAGTTTAGGTGCCAAAACTGCTTCGGTATCACTGAGTTTAAAAATTGGTAGATCCGAGATGATTTCAGTGGGAAACTAAAACTAAGTTTTTGGATCATTCTTGTGAAAAAATCTCTGCATTTTGTGATGCTCATCTATTCTACCTCATCTATAAACTGTTCACAGGGTCAACAGTCAGCTTGTTCAACATGTCAGATCAGAGTGACAGCCAGAATGTGTCAGAACAGCAAGTGGTGATGAGTGAGGGCACTAGTCCCTCCAGCTCTTCAGATGATGGCAGCAGAAGTACCCCAAGCAATCTGCCAAAAGATGCCACTAGACAAAGGAAGAAGAGAACTTCTGATTCTGAAGATGAAGATTATGTGGCAGAGGAAGAGGCCACATCAAAGAGAGTTGAGCCAGCTCAAGGCACAAAGCCAGGACTGAAGATCAAAAGGCCAGCAGGCAGGCAGCCTATGTCAAAGGCTAGAGCTTCAACTGAAAAGCCTGCACCCAAAGAGCCAGTTGTTGCTGAAGGCAAGAAGAGGAAGGAGAGGGTCAAGAAGACTGTAGCCAGAGTGCTTGGCAAGGCTTCCATTATGGAAGAGGAAGAGGAAGAAGAGGTTGCTGCACCAGCACCTAAGGCACCCAAGCTAATGGGTGATGCTATCAAATCAGGGGCTACTACATCTAAGCCCAAAGCTGCATCAAAGGTCAAGACAGCACCAAAGAGAAATTCAAGGAGCATACCTGCTGCTGAAAAGAACAAGGCCCCAGTGCCTGAAGCTGCTGCAGAAGAGGATGAAGAGCAAGTTCTCAGGAAACTCAAGCCCAAGATCCCAGACCACAATGATGCTCATCCTGTGGCTGAGGACATGAAGCTCAGGAGAGACTCGGGGCTGAGGAAGTGGAGAGAAGCAGATCCATATGCTTCAAGGAGAAGGACTGCTGCGGATTATAGATTTCACACCAAGGAGCAGCAAGATTTCTATGAGACAGTACTTCTTGACAAGAAGCCCATTGTTTGTGACATGAGATGGGTCGACTGGACCTACATGAAGGAAAATGAGGAACACTACCCTGGAGTGTATGACAGCTTTAGTGCGTGTGGAGTTGCAGACTTTGTTGGGCAGAAGCTCAGAAAGTGGAACGAGGAGCTTATCATGCAATTCTACTCCACAGCACACTTCTACCCAGATGGAAGGATCACATGGATGTCTGAAGGTACGAGGTACCAATCAACTGTTGAGGAATGGGAAAAGTTGATCAATGCCCCAGAGGAGCAAGCAGATGACTTGGACATTTATGCCAAGAAGAAGATGGACCACAACTCAATGTCCAACATGTACAAGGAGATTCCCAATGAAGCTCTTGATACTTTCAAGTTTGGGTCTGTGCACTATCTTCTTCAGGGCTGCCAACAATCAATTGGATATTGAGGCACACTCTCTTGCCCAAGTCAGGTGATCACAAGATGATCAGAGGCCATGCAATCAACTTGCTACATGTATTTGATGTGCCATAGAAATTCAAGGTCATGAGCCTCATAGTAGAGACTATCAAGAGGACTGCAGCAGATCAGAAGAGGAGCTGTGGTTATGCCCCTCAAATTCAGGAGCTCATTAACTCCAAGATGGGCACGGGCATATACTTGTTGGACAAGGAACACTTACCCATCCGTCCAGATTTTGAGGACAATCAAGTAGTCATGACTGAGAATGAGCCATCATCTGCCCAAGCACAAGCCAAGAAGGAGAAGGCAAGGAAGGAGAAAGCTGGCAAGATGCCAACCCAAGAGGAGGCATCTGAGTATTTCTTGAAAACTAAACAAGAGCAGCTTGGTTACCTGATTGCATCCACCCTACGGATTGAGAAAGGACTAGCCACCCTAACTCAGAACCAGGCAAGCCTAGAGAGGATCATGGAACAAAAGTTCTATGACTTGGATGTCAAGGTGACAGAGATTCAGACTGCAGTGGAGCAGCTCCAGGATGACATGCAGGAGAGGAGAGGCAGGACTACCACTGATGCCTTTTCCAGAGTGCCACGAGGTCCGAGGTCGTCTGCCGTGCCAGTTGCTGACACCAGAGCCACCACTTCAGCACCAGCTACAGCCTCAGTTCCACCAGCTCCAGCATCTACTTCAGCTCCAACTCCAGCGTCTACTTTAGCATCTACAGAAGCCTTCGTCCTTGGAGTGATCCGGACTCCACCACCACCTGAAGATCAAGCCTGAGCGTCGACTTAGCACTATGCATTTTTCTAGGAACTTTTTGGTAAATTGTTGCCAAAGGGGGAGAAAAATGTATAGATCATAGGCTTCAAGAGAGAGAGTGTTGCTTTTCTCTCTTGCTTTATTTGGTGGTTTTTCGAACTTGTTTGCTTTTTGAGTGCTTGAGATACTATGTCATTGCTTGTGAGACATTGATGATCATGTGTTTGATCATAAGCTACACTTAATGCTTGCTTAATGCTATTATCTTATCTATCTTATGTGATCATTCACTATTCTTGGTGATGAGTGCATGTATTTCATTCTTATCATTTTAAGCGCTCCACCAAGATGTATGTGACATGGAAGAGTAACCCATGACTCTAACTCCTTTTGCATTTGCAGTCCAAAGCAAATTTTAAATATGCACAAATTTAGGGGGAGCTCTTACTTATCACATACTTCTCAAAGCGACGATATATTTCATGCTTATTATCATTTGTCGAAGCTTTGATCTACATGTTGTCATCAATTACCAAAAAGGGGGAGATTGAAAGTGCAACTATCCCTAGGTGGTTTTGGTAATTCATAACAACATATAGCTCATTGAGCTAATGCTATTCCAAGATGATTATTTCAGGAAAGCTCAATGATTGGCATGGCATGGATGTGAAAGTGGAACCCTCAAAATGCTAAGGACAAAGGATTGGCTCAAGCTCAAAAGCTCAAGACACTTCATTTTATATTTTAGTGATCCAAGATCACATTGACTCTTTAGGAAAAGCCAATACTATCAAGGAGGGATGAGGTGTTCCTTAATGAGCCTCTTGCTTCATGTGCTTAGTGATATGCTCCAAAACCCTCAACTACTTTCCCATATCCACATATGACCTAAACCCTAAGCCAAACTCGGTCCTACCGATTCTTCCTATCCGGCGCCACCGAGTTTCACTTGTCATAAGCCACTGCCAAACCCTAGCAATTCGGTTCTACCGATAGGGATCTCGGTCTCACCGAGATGGGATTGCAAACTCTCTGTTTCCCTTTCGTAACTTTTCGGTCTCACCAAAAGAGCGGATCGGTCCCACCGAGATTGCAATGTAAATTCAGTGTTTCCCCTTTGTAACTTTTCGGTCTCATCGAAAGAGCAAATCGGTCCCATCGAGTTTGCCTGACCAACTCTCTGGTTAGCTAATTACCAAATTCGGTCTCACCGAGTTTGTGTAATCGGTCTCACCGAGATTACGTTATGCCCAAACCCTAACCATATCGGTCCTACCGAGTTGCATGTCAGTCCCACCAAAAATCTCTAACAGTCACTAGGTTTACATTTTCGGTCCGACCGAGATTGTTGATTCGGTCCCACCGAGATTGGAAAACTGTGTGTAACGATTGGATTTTGTGTGGAGGCTATATATACCCCTCCACCTCCTCTTCATTCAAAGTGAGAGCCATCAGAACACATACACCATTCCAACTCATATGTTCTGAGAGAGAACCACCTACTCATGTGTTGAGACCAAGATATTCCATTCCTACCATATGAATCTTGATCTCTAGCCTTTCCAAGTTGCTTTCCACTCAAATATTCTTTCCACAAAATCCAAATCCTATGAGAGAGAGTTGAGTGTTGGGGAGACTATCATTTGAAGCACAAGAGCAAGGAGTTCATTACCTACACACCATTTGTTACTTCTTGGAGAGTGGTGTCTCCTAGATTGGCTAGGTGTCACTTGGGAGCCTCCGACAAGATTGTGGAGTTGAACCAAGGAGTTTGTAAGGGCAAGGAGATCGCCTACTTCATGAAGATCTACCGCTAGTGAGGCAAGTCCTGTGTGGGCGATGGCCATGGTGGGATAGACAAGGTTGCTTCTTCGTGGACCCTTTGTGGGTGGTTGCTTCTTCGTGGACCCTTCGTGGGTGGAGCCCTGTGTGGACTCGCGCAACCGTTACCCTTTGTGGGTGGAGCCCTCTGTGGACTCTCGCAACCGTTACCCTTTGTGGGTTGAAGTCTCCATCAACGTGGATGTAGGATAGCACCACCTATCCGAACCACGGGAAAACATCCGTGTCTCCAATTGCATTTGAATTGTCCAAACCCTTCCCTTTATATTCTTGCAAGTTGCATGCTTTACTTTCCGCTGCCAATATACTCTTTGCATGCTTGCTTGAATTGTGTGATGATTGCTTGACTTGTCCTAAAATAACTAAAATCTGCCAAGAACTAAAATTGGGAAAAGGTTAAGTTTTTATTTGGTAGAGTAGTCTAATCACCCCCCTCTAGACATACTTTCGATCCTACAATACATTACAGAAAAACACTAAGGAAACATATGCGTGTATGATTGGGAAACTAAGATGGCATTGCAAGAGACCACTAGAACAACACTTCAATGTAAAAAAAGAACATGGTATGGTAGATAGATGAAATACATACTAATGAATAACAATGCATAAGATATTGAGAAGCATGATGTCCAAACTAAGCAGATGGCATTGCGATAGAGTAGAATGACAGTACTTGAATTTGAAAACATGTTATCATTAATGGAATAGGTACTGAAAAATGGGAAAGCATGCCATATTTACATGCATGATTAGCAGGCGAAGCACAAGGCATTGCAATAGAGTAGATGCACTCCAGGACATTATATGCATGTTGTACCCATATCAAGGGCCAAGTTAGACCCTAGGGGGTGAATAGGATTCATCATCATTCTGCAAGTCTTGTGAAGAACTGCCTTTACATGTTCCATCATATTGGGTATCATTGACGTCAAGTTTGTTGGTCGTTACATTGCTCCGTGAGGTTCCTGTGGATAAACCAATGTGTGCAATTATATCTGACATGCATGGAAGACAACTAGTAGTTAGATTTATGTAATGAGTGCCTGTAGAAGACGACATAAATAGTAGGACTGGGGTTAACTAGCAGCAACAGGTCTCAAAAACTAAAGGGAGAACACATATGAAAGCTACAGAATATGTATCGTTTGTACTCGAGATTAACTAGATGGCGCACAAAAGTATTAAGGAACAACATAGGTTATACTAGAAGTGGTATAATACTATAATCACCAGCCTGTGGTATAGCATTGGCTGATGGATGATAACTATGGAACAACATTACCTAAAGAACAAGTCTATTAGCTGAACTATGGAACAGCGTTAACTCCTGAACAAGACCCGTAAGAGATCAACATGAATATACAGTGAAATGTGATAATCTATTTTCAATGCTTAGATGAATAACAAAGCCATAAATGTTGCACACAAGTAAGATGAGGGTTCAACCTATCTGGCCGCCATCAATAGGAGTGAGCATCATGTGCTGACTTCTCGATGGCCCTGCAGTTGTTGTGGTTGTCCATGTCGGGCACATGCATTCGATGCAGGGAACTGTTGAGTGGGGACTATAGCTCCCTTCTGGTGCATGCTTCCCTTGTTGGAGCAGCTGCGGTGAGTCGAAAGACGGTGTGGCTGAAGATGCAGAAAACGCATAATGTTAAGAACGACACATCTCTCTGATCTGAAGAAATACCCTAAGAGATCAACAGCAAGGTACGAGAGTGGTCACACGTCTGTTGACTAAAGACTAAATTGGGGTCACACGATTTTATTTTATTTTGGTACTGTCCGATCTATGCCGGATGGCTTGATGGCCATCTTATGCCTCTCGGCTGACACTATTCGGAATCTTCCCCGAAGAGCCAGCGACCACCGGCAGAGCAGCCTGCCTCCGCCGTCCGTGGCCCCGACCAAAACCCCTCTCCCCACCCCACCGCACTGCCGTGGTTGCACCGCCCCCGGTCCAATCCACAAAGACTCGCCATCATCCAGATCCGGCGGCGGCAGTACCTTCAACCCACGCAACTCTAAGATAGCCATCTAAGCGCTGCTTCCGCGGCGAACTTGCACCCCCGCACCCTTATGTTAGACACTAGCCAACCGGCAGCCTAGGAGCTCCGCCGACTCGAGGGGTGTTGCTTCCCTTGGGAATCGATTGGCCTAGAATAAAAATTCAGATAACTGATGCCTAAATAAAGTGATTTTGAGATGAGGGTGCGACCTATCTGGCAGCCCAGTGAAGTAGGCAGCTCCAGCTACCTAGTCGGTGAGGCCGACGCGGTTGTGGTGGCTACCGGCGACAGGGAAGTAGAGATGTCGTGATGGTCGACGGCTACGGGGAAGCACCGCCGGGGCTCTGGACGGGTCCAAAATTGGAGCCACTCCGGTGCCGTGAACAACGGCGGCGGTGAGTCGGCTCTGATACAGTTCACGCGGCCGTCGTCGAGGCAGCTCCGGTAGCACGGAGTAAGAGGCACACGGCCCAGTGCATGATGGCAAATGGACAGCGTCTCCGGGATTAGAGAGGAGGGCGGCTGTGAATTTGGTGCGGTGGGGGCGCCATGGAGGAAGGGCTGAGGTTTCGCGGCTCGGGAGAAGGGAGCTTCCGGGGAGAAGGTGATTTGGCGCCCAAGAGGTACGAATGGGGAATTGGGAGGGGGAACCATGTCTTATGGACACATTTGTCTGAAATGTGGGGGGGAGTTACAGTTCTACCCCTGCCTTTAGGCTTCTCGGCTTGGGTCTGTGTACTGAGGGTCGGGGATAGTAGAGTAACATTGCTTCTCTCAAATAGTGGGTGCGAGCGATTTCGGGCAAGAAGGGCGTGTTTTGAAATATACTGGGCACGAGCGATTTTGGGCGAGGAGGGCGTGTTTACAAATATAGTGGGCGCGAACGATTTCGGGTGAGGAGGGCGTGTTTTGAAATATAGTGGGTGCGAGCGATTTCGGGCGAGGAGAGCGTGTTTTGAAATAATGGGTGCGAGCTATTTTGGGCGAGGAGAGGGTGTTTTGTCGACCATGGTTTATGAATTATTCGGCACATGTCATTTCGGCTGAGGAGAAGGCGCGCTTGGATGAAGTTACGGACCTACCCTCGATGTACAACAGGCCAATTGATGTGTGTCCCACATAGGCCGGTAATTTCGCGTCTCCCATTTATTTGCTCGGGCGAATTCCACCGAGCAGAGGGTGTTTAATGTTTTGTTCAAATTTTGGGAACGAGCATCCACGTCTACCTTACCAAGTCGATTCAAATCAAATTTTGAAATATTAGCTTGCCACTTCTTTTTTAGATGGAGAGATGATGCTCGGGAGTAATGTGTTTTTACATGCTCGTTGCTAGCAATTTACTATATGACAAATAGTTGACCCACTAAAAAACAGGAATCAAACCCAAAATGAAATATCTCGATTCAATGAAATAGCTCGTTCACCAGGTCAAAATAGTGAACTAAATCCAAACTTAAACACCTCAATCGAGTAGCATGTTGTACAGTATTATAGTACTCCATGCACATGTTGTGAGTCAAATTAATGAACTTGTTTGATATACGCATATCTCTGTTCATGTGTGGATTGCAGACAACATGCTCTCCTATTTAAATATTTGAATGCAAGTTTATATCGGTCTTTGATGCATAAAACGCAACCTTCCCCTCTCCCGGACTCCTGCTCTCTCTCTCTCTCTCTCTCTCTCTCTCGCCGACAATCTTCAATTCCGTCGCACGCATCCAACACACAAACCTTGTTGGTCCCTCTCCTTCTCTCTCCATCTCTCTCCCTCTCTCTCTCTCCTTGTGTGTGTGTGTGGGGGGGGGGTCTTTCTAGTTCGCATGCATATATACTCCATCTATAGGTCTCTCTCGCACACTATGTATGATTCTCTAGTCCAAGCTAAATATCTTGGGTGCACTCACTGTACGCACACAAATTCCTTGGCTCATTGCCCGTAACTCTCTCACGCACCACTCTGTCATCTCGGAGCTCTTCCCTCTCTCTCTCTCTCAAACTCTCCATCTACCTGGGTCACACATAAACATGCATATCTCACTCGCACTCGATAGACCCATCTAAAACTTTATCTCTCTCCCTCATTCTCTCTCCATCTCATACGCACACACACACAATCTCATGCCTAGCCAAGTATGATGGTCTCTCACTCAAATGTAGGCACACGCAGTCCCCCCTATATGTATATGACTAGCTAATCTTAGTCTCCATCACAAACATGTGCATGGTCTATCTTGACTTATCTCGGGGCATCTTTCTATCTTGCACGCACCTCCCTCGATCTCCCACCCATATAAGCCCCCTCACGATCTCGAGGGATCTCTCTATCACAAACACACCCTCTCTCCCTCCCCATGCGTCCATGTTCTCCATGTGTCCCTCTCGACCTTTGTTCCTTGTTGGCCAGACCTCTATTGGACATGTGCTATAGGGGTGTCTCTCTCCGTTGCAAACAATCACGCACTAGCTATATATCTTCGTGTATCTCCTCACCTCGCTTTTCTATCTCGGAGATGCATGCGTGCTATGTTTGCATAAGAAACGAAAAAAAACACACACTCTCTCTAATTTATCATTTGTTGTCCCTTTCTCTTTCACACACATACTCTTTTTGCACACCCACTCATTCTCCTTCACACGCACTTGATCTCTCTCGACTTAGGCACTCTCTTCGGTCCATAGCATATAGATTTATTGAAAAGTCAAACAACACAAAGTTTGACCATGTATGTGGAGAAAAACATTTACATCTAGAACGGCAAACATATAACATTAGATTCATCATGAGATGTAGTTTCATATGATGTATCTTTGGTATTATAGATATAAATAACATTTGCGTAAACCTGATCAATGTTTCCAAAGTTCGACTTCTAAAAAAAATTACATGCACTGCATTATCGAGCGGATGGAATATCTCTTTCCCCATCTCAACTATCTGATGCACCACTCAGCCTTATTGGGGCTCCTCTATCTCTCTCAAACTTTATATCTCCCTGGTTCACACATACACATGTCTCGCTCGCACTACATATAGACCCATCCAACACTCTCCGCCCTTGTTCTTTCTCTATGTGACACACACCCCCCTAAGTACCATAATCCCTCACTCCATCATAGGCACACACACCCCCACCCCTAAGTATGATTATCTCTCACTAGCCATCAAGAACACACGTATTGTCTCCTTCCATCCATACGTCTATCTTGATATCTCTCGGGGTATCTTCTATCGCGCACACACCTTGTCACTCAATCTCCCACCCATGTAGTCCCGTCACGATCTCCAGGGGATCTCTCTATCACAAACATACACTCTCTCCTCCCCATGTATGCATTTTCCATGTATGTCTCTCTCGACCTCTCTCCCTTGCTTGTCAGACCCCTGTTGGCCACGTGCTAGGGGTCTTCTCTCTCGGTTGCAAACAACCACACACTATCTCCTCACCTTGCTTCTGTTGTCGAAGATGCATGTGTGATATGTTTGCGTAAGACACACACACTTTTTTCACTCACTCTTTCTATTTCACACACACACACACTAACTCTCTCTCTCTCTCTAGTTAGGGACTCTCTCACGTCCATAAGCATATGGATGTTTTGAAAAGTCAAACCTCAGAAAAGTTTGACCAGGTATATGTGGAGAAAAACATTTACATCTGGAACGATCATTAGATTCATCACAACATGTAATTACTTCATACTATCATTTATCTTTGGTATTTTAGATACAAGTAATTTCTTTATAAACTTGGTCAAAGTTTCAAAAGTTTGACTTTAAAAAAATGTTGGCACTACATTATCAAACGGAGGGAGTAGCTCTTTCTCTCTCTCTACTACTCCCTCGGTTCCAAAGTAGATGACTCAACTTTAGTATAAAGTTAGTACAAAGTTGAGTCATCTATTTTGGAATGGAGGGAGTATCTCTCACGGGCCTCCCCTCTCACTCGAACTCTCTATACCGACGGATTATACGCTCACCGTGTCAGCGTATAGCTCTGTATATTGTTTAGTTGACCGGTCAACCAGTCCACATGCTGCCTTGTCAGCTCGTGTTCTCTATCTTCGTGTGCTGGCCCATGTGGCAGTGGGTGAAAATAAGTAAACTAGAGGCCCATCTGACGCGCGGTAAAGTAAACAAAATTGAAACTACTCGGCGGGGTAGCACCCCACATGCTAGTAAATTGAGGGTTCATTGAGGACACACTTCTTCCACATGAAGGACTCACTCGCGCACAATTCACCACTACGCGGTGGCATGCACAGAAGGACGCACACGCGCACACCCAGCAGGCCAGCACACAACACAGACCAGCACATGTGTACACCGGTGTCGCCGCCGGTTGAGATGGACGGCGAGGCAGCCAACAAGCAGAGGCGGCTCGAGCCAAAACCGCATCCGGCGAGCCTGGACTTCATCAGCAGCCTCCCCAATGACATGCTGCTCGTCATCATCGGCCTCCTCCCCACCAAATCTGTCGTGCAGGCCGCCCTGCTCTCCCGGCGGTGGCACCCCCTCTGGCACCGCGTCCCCCTCAACCTCACTGTCGACAGCTCCCTTTGCAACGCGGATTGCAAACGCATGGCCGCAGTCTCCAAGATCCTTTCATCGCACCCTGGGCCAGCTAGATGCCTTGACATCCGCATGTTCAGTACCAACTGCAAGGTCCAAGCCAAGTTCGACAAGTAGTTCTTATCCCCCGCCCTAGATCAGCTCGAGGAGCTCAGCTTTGAAGTGGACGATATCGCTCTCTGCCGCCATCCGCGCTCTGCCTCACGCCAATGCTGCGCCACGCCAGCTTCGGCTCCTGCTATCTTCCCAGATTAATGTCGTGCCCGCCCTTCTTCTCCCTCAACTCAAGCAGCTCGACCTCTTCGACGTTGGCATCTCGAAGCAGGCTATGGAGCACCTGCTCCACAACTGTACTACGCTTGAGTACCTTAGCAGATCCACGGGTTCATTAGCCTCCACATCGCCTCGACGAATCTCCGATTGATTTTTGTGTCTTGCTAGCCCTGCGACAAGACATCAATTGGGAAGATATCACTCTAGCTGTTCCACGTTATGGTCATTGAGAATGTGACTTTCCTTTAGAGATTGCTTGTATCTGATCTAGAAGGTCCAACAAAAATCTAGGTCATTGATGCGCTAAAATTTACAGTGTTGGTGTACTCGTCTGTCAAATTCTCAGAACTCTTTATTGGATCTGTAATCGTTTAGGTACAACACTCATCTTCTTCTTCGTCTTCTTGAAATTCACATTTTTAAATTTCTTCTTGATGTATATACAACCGTCTTCCAAAAAATGATTCCCACAAGCTTGGCCCAGTCTATGCGCACAGTGAAGATCTTGGCAATAAAATCTATCGGCCCCAATTTGGATCAAGTTGTTGGATTCCTTGCATGCTTTCCGAGCACGGAGAAGCTACTCATCGAGGTGAAACTTCTTTCCTATTAGTAAACGGTAATCACAACGTAGCTCAATTTTTCCGTAATTTTCCCAAATTATGATGACAAGTGTATTGTTCAAAATTGCATCTACGCACTACACCAAAAGAAATGTTTTTAGTATTTTTTTCTCACGTGATCACCTGCATCGTTCTTTTGTTGTATTACTATAGTAGCCTAGGCTAGTCATACTAGAAAGTAATTTAGACTAGTAACTCTATGCTGGTTTACTCTTCCTATCAAGTACTACCTCCGTCCTGGTTTACTCTTCCTATTTTATAGTAGAGTATCAAAATTTGACCATAGATTTAACTGACAAAATGTTAATGCATGTCACTAAAAATTATATCATTGGATTCGTAGTTGAACATAATTTCAAATGGTATAATTTTTGGTGACATGCATTGGCATTTCCTTAGGTAAATCTATGGTAAAAATTTTACACTAAATATGAGGTAGTACAAAAGTGGGCTATAACGGCCCTCCACTATGTATGCCAAAACACGTGCCAAATTCACTTGTGATGCATTTGGCATCGATGCCCCTCCATTGCTCACTTGGTTCCCCAATCTGGATCACCTACTTTGCTTCGGTGCCAAATTAACTCACGCAATGAAAAAACACTTGTGTGGGAGAGAGAGAGGATCGAGGCAAAAAACACTTGTTTGGGAGAGTGATAGGCTGGTGTCGTTGGTTTGATTGGCTTGTTTATACATGTGGGTCTGTGTGCACAACGGTGCCAACTCTCTTACATCGCGAGAGCGGTGCCAAAATCTTTTGATTTGACATCGATGTGTATTATGTGGCATACTTTTGAGAAATATGGCACCGGCCACATAGTGGAAGGCAACAAATGCCCAAGCTCTTCACGTGCTCCTAGGTAAATGAGAGGAAAGAGAAAGAGAGAGAGAGAGAATATCACTAGCCAGCCAACCCTATCGTATGAGCGAATGATATTGGTACCTCTTGATGACATGGCAATCTTATACAGCCAACTGCTCTAATATGTTCTCTTCTTTTGCAGATAAAAAAAGACCAGAAAGTGAAAAAGGTGTTGCACTATAACAATCTCATCGACTGCCTTGATCTCCATCTTACAGAAAATGATTTGATCGACTACCGAGGCAGCACATCTGAGATTAAATTGGTCAGGTTCTTTGTTTTGGAGGCAAGTGTGCTCAAGGTAATGAGGTTTGGCGCTCTCTGGTGCAACAATGAATGGCGTGCTGATCACCGCAAGCGTCTAAGACTAAATGACAAAGTCTCTGCATAAGCTGAATTTGTTTTTGAAACATCAAGTGGCCAGAGACTCGAAATTTTATTTGCCCATTAGTGACTTGTCGGGGTGGTGGATTTTAGTTTGTACGATAATGCTGCATCCACCTAAAGTAACGAAAGTTCTTACGTAAACTTCCTAGTAATTCCCTCTTCGTAGGTGCAGCATTACTCCTAACATTTGCAATATCAGTTTGAAACTTCTAATATTGTCATGTCCTATTCCTGCGTTTTCAAAATCATGTGAATCAAAGGGGTCCTGAGTTGGTGATGATGTTGTGCCTGCCATCTTTCACCAATAGCCGTCGGATCTAGATCTTATGCATACAAACCAAACTTCTCCAGTTTTGCAAAAAGATGCCCGCACTTGTTCCCTATTTACAACAACTCCTTGTCTCTCACAATCAGCCTTATCTCCTCCCAACCACATCTAGAAGGCCATGGAAAAATTTGGCGCGATGGCCACTGCCGGCGCCATCCACCCCCAATCTTGGTGTTCCGTGCAATGCACGGGCATCTACGCACGGGAAATTATGTCGAACACGGCTAAGTTGTAAGAAGTCTAGCTCTACGGCCATGATGATAGTGACTCCAGACGGTGAGGTTGACTATGGTATGCCGAACACGGCGCCTATACTCAGGTGTCATCTCCGGCGCAGGGTCTTGTCACTTCACTGTGAGGAGCAGCACGTAATAATTTGACCAACGGGTAGTACAGTGCTACTAGTACATTGGTAGTACTACTACTAGTACTAGCACCACCGTCTTGATTTAGTAGTACTACCACATCCATCTGGATTTAGTATTTGACTAGCAATATCTAGTAATGCATGTCACAAAAATGTACTACTCCCTCTGTAAATAAATACATGGTGTATTGTTTTATTCCTATCAGCGAGAGAACTTAATGTCTTTTTGCTAATTAATAAGATTACATGCAATGAACTAACCACTGCATGTCATGTTTGGTAGTCTCAAGTCATTGAAAGCTTGCACGGCCCACATCTCTCATTGGTTGATATGTCACGAAATAAGAAATGAGGAGGGAGTTAAGTGGTTTGGGATTACACAACATTTTTGGTTACATGCATTAACATTTTATTAGTTAAATCAAAGGTCAAAACTTGGCGCAAAATGCAAAGGGGACCAATAAACTAGTAAACATCAAAGTTCTCTCATTTGGCCCCAACTAGAGGTCCAATGAGATGACTATACTGCACCGGCATGGAGGGGGACGCAGCTTCATTGACTTACTGCACCTGCCTTTGGTTGTATGACACGTGGGCCCAACAGGTGGTCGGCCCGCCTGTCATATAGCCAAAGGCAGGTGCAGTAGAGGGTCGAGGAGTAGATGGCCAACATGCACGTGAATTCAATGCAGTCTGCACTTCTCACATAAAGGCTCCCGCCAGTCCAATCTACGAAATCCTACGCACCTACGCACCCTAACCAAGGGCAAGAGTGATCACTCCAATCGCAAGATCAGTTGACTAGAAGCTAGACCCATGGAGGCGATGAGTGCGAGCATCAGCCGGCTGTGCCAGATGGTCCACGATGCCGGCCTGCGGCCTGGCATCGAGGAACGTCTCCGGGTCGTGCTTGAGGCCGCCATGGTGAGAGGCCGCTTGGACGACAACTTCATCTCCTTGTTCGACAAGGTCCTCGTCGGCTTCCTCGACAAGTTCACCATCGTCAAGAAGCTCGTGGACGACCTTGACGTATGCCTCCAGCCCACGTGCCCAGGCTCTGCGATGCCTACCACCCTCAACGGCCTCTATGGTGACAACCTCTTCGACACACTGGTAGCCCTGCGATTGCCCGTTGTCGCGCCGGAGAATGTCCACCTCGAGGTCGCGCTCGCCACGCAACTCCTGGCGTAGCAAGACACCATCGACATAATCACCCACGTCTACGCGCAAATCGTCCACAAGGACTACTACGTGCCAGAGGATGACGATAGGTCGCTGGCCTTCTTGACCCGCAGGGCAACCTTGGACGGCATTGTTCAGAAGCACGTTGAGCTCGCCGCCAACGCCGCTGCTCCTCACACGTCGGTTGGTGACCCGGCGCACTAGGGCATGAGGATGTCGTTGATGGACTTGTATTTATCTTTATCTTTCCGTCAAATCCATGTAGTAGTATATGGTACTACTAGTAATTATCTTACCTTTCACATCAACTTCATAATTTTTGTACGTACTCCATGCATGAACGGTGCCAGAACCTAACTTCTCATTACTCTAGGGAAAATCGTTATTTCTATCTATCGGTCGCGCCATGGAGCAGAACCAAATTTTACAAGTTACAAGTTCAAAAGGAAAAGCTTGCCGTGTTCGCATCGCACCCCGCTGCCCACACCGTTGGTCCGGCACGCCGCTCAAGGGGAATGCGTGTTGTGTTACATTTTCACTTACAAGTGGGACCGCAGTTGAGCAAACCGACTATCGGCAAACCCCACCACGCCCAGCGCGCGATGGCTGAGAAAACAGGAGGGAGAAGAGATGGTTGTAGCATGGACTCCAAGAAAATTGGTGTCGGATGGGACTCGTGTGGGTGGCGTGTGTCGTACTGCTAGACGTGAATGCTAGTTATGGCCCATGCCACCCCACCATATCGATCCTATATCGAGGTGCTGGTTACGTACAACAAATTTCCTGGAGTCCGTGCTTGGCCCTCCTCTATCTCTCTTCTCAGCCAGCCAGCAGACGCGTGGAGCCCATCGTCTGTTTGCTCACATGCGATCCCACATGTCAGTGAAAACGCAAGAGGACCCACTAAACCTGCACATCTTTCACCTCGACATGCTGGTGATGAAAAACTAATCAAATAAAGATCTTCGATGGCCGCTTTTGGAGTTACTCAAGAGTAGTAAGATTCTATTTACAGTTTAACCCAAGATGCACATCACGTGGCTTCAACTACCACTCCATTTTCTTGCATGACACGACCTGGATGCTGGATGTCCCACATGTCAGCAAAAGGAGGAAGAACTTGACCAAATCTTCTCAACATTTAGACCGGAGGAGTAGGAAACACGGCAAGCCCTATGCATACATCATACTACGTACAAGCCTACCTCACGCAGTCACGCTACCACCATATTTCACGGCCTCCATGCGACACCTAACTATTGGTTGGCTCTATGTGATGTGGCAACTTCATACTACTACGGATGCTGGCTATACTACTACGGCACTAACACTTCAAGAAGTGAGTCGAAAACCATTTATAAATTGAGTTTATGACATGCATGTGCAAATGTACCATTCATTACATACAACAAGTCATCAACACACAACGACAACGAGGATACATGTTGGATTATAGATTAGTTCCAACAAAACATTCTAGTAAATACTAAAGTTTTCATCACACAACAAATAACAAGCAATGAAATGAACTTCAGCTCAACCACTCCTCGGCATTGGAAACGCTTGCTTTGAACCAGAAGAGTTTGTCTCGGAAGGGCCAGCTACTGTCAATCTCGAGACCAATGCAGGACTGATCATCCAGGCTGAAGCGGCCTATTTCATGACCCATATTGTGATAGCCACGGTAGGGAAGCATAGCAATGTCCGAGGTATAGATACAACTGCTTCTCATAAATGATAGTAATGTTGTGTCAACAGCAGTTGGATCGCCTTTCACCATGATTGGATAGTTTTGTCCAAGGAAGAGCGAGTTTCCTCCAAGAGTATCAATACTAAACCAGGGAGAAGGTGTTGGTGCTAGCACAGTAGTATCCATCCACCCTGCAACGGATGTTGGAATAGGTCTAGAGAGTGCGACCATGGGAGACAACACCTGCTTCCTTAGTCACATCAGCGGTGCCCTGTATACAGACAAGAAGAGGTGATACATCGGAATAAGTTGACAGGCGCCACTGAGTATATGAGTCCTCATGCTCGTGATCATCATCATCGTCATCTCCCCCTTGGTTATAAAATTTTTCAAGTATAGGTGGTGGAATGTTCACAGGACCTTGGAAACACAAGAATGTTAATTGGTAAAGGGAAACTAGCTAACCCGCCTGCATGTGGATGAAACAATTATAATTACGGTGGAAGACAAACGTACCGAAAGCATAAGGATTCCATGCAAAAACAGTACCACGAGTGGTGGCAGCAAACACAAGACCCTCATATTAAATTGCATCACAGTACTCATCCTTGTATAGAAACTGATTTTTGAGCAATATCCATCCAGTCAAACTATGAAGGAAGGCAACAAGCTTGTCGAAGATAGCAACAGTTACATATTCCATTAAATCCCAAGAGCGGTCGGGAACTTGACAAATTGCTATCTTCTATAGACGACAGTCACCATTACCGTAGTTGAAAGTACGGTCTTAACCGGTGTGCTCAACTTCTGGGCAGTCTGAGATTTTTGGAAGTGGAACCCGGTGACGAGTGTACACATTCACAAGTTCCCACTCGCAGTTGGACCCAATATCAACAACCCAATCTCCATTTGCGCGTGCCCAAGCCTTACCCTCAAGAGATGGCATCTTAACATCACATGTATCATTATCAAGCGGCACCAACTTGCATAAGGTGAGGCCTCCGTCGTCCGCGCGCCAGTGAGCAGGGTCACGGTGAAGAAGATAGGGGAGATCAAACCGCTCCTGGACCCTTGGCTTCATTGTAATGATGTTATTAGTTGAGTCGAGAATGGTCTTGAACGAACCTACCATGCTAGCCGAGGTGATGACGTCGCACCGATCAATGAGTTCCTCCACCACGTCATCATTCAGATCGGGGCAAGAATAACGGGGTCGTTTCCGGTCTGTTCCCTCCATGGAGAAGACGATCGAACAATGACAGAAGGAAGGGTGAAGGCAAGTGGTGGAGGGAGGAAGAGCGTGCGACAGTAGTTCCAAATCGAGATGGAAAGGCAAAGAGTCGGTGGATGGTTGCCATGGTACACGAAGAGGCGCCCCAGCCTACATAGACACCCGTTCGGAAATTGTACAAAAGGACTAGCCGTCGTGTCACTGACATGTGGGAGCGGGACCACATGTCAACGAAGAGGCTAGTGGGGAGCAGACGGTTGCCACAAAGGTCACACACTGATGACAAGGCCGTCCTGTCAGACCTAGCACCCGCGTGAGATGGCTTCCGTCCCCCACACGAGCGAAGCCACTTGGCACCCCCACATGGTTGGTCCGCCACGCCACTAGGCCAACTCTAGCGTCTGCCGCTCGGACGCCCGCTCACTTGGCCCCCTTTCCCTTGACGCCCCAGAGCTACCCAACCACGGCTATGCGTTTTGCGCACCCGGTGGTCGGATTTGGAGCTGATCCGGTCGGGCTTGAGCTCACTCGGTTGTGGGAGGCCGCATCACACCATGGACCGGCTGGGCACCGGGCCGGAAGGCCCGGGCAAGGCCGCAAGGCCGCATGCAGGTACTGACTCCTCTAGCCGCTCGGATCTACACCGTCGGTGGTCCGCTGGCAGATACATGAATGGCGGTCGACCGGGCTCGGTGCTGGCCCAAAAGCTTGTCTGTGCACCATTGCCACTCATTACATGTGACGAGTGCCCAAAGAAGGTATTGCGCCGCGTGTCTACAACGCCGGAACATCCTGGATGGGTGTTCATCAAGTGCTCAACCGATGGGGTATGTGCTACTTTAGCTTCGGTTGTGCTCTCGGATTAGACTTGTTATGCTAACTTAAAATTTTATTGTGTAGAATGGATGCAACTTTGGTATTAGGAAGAAGAGTGCATCGATATATTGATAGAGCGCAATTTAGTAGATGTCGTAGCACTTTTAGCTAGCATAGAGGCTAGATATGAGACTAGTGCACTTGTTGATAGAATAGAGGCTAGACATGAGACTAGATGCGAGGAAGCAACATCTACTTCTTTACACTTGAAGGAGAAAGAAGCACGCAAGATCGAGCCTCCTCATATCAACAATGAATGCATCAAGAAGGCACTAATCCAACTTATAGGAGCAGTTATGGAAGTTTGATATCTTCTAAAATGTATTCTTGTGGTTCTTATTTTCTTTGGTCTTGCTTTTCTAGTCAAATTTTGGTGATGTATTTCCATGTACCAAAAATCAATGATGAAAAAAAGATATGTGTTTGCAAAGAAAAATGTACGCGGTCGGGATGCGTCCGCACATTGGGCGCACGGCCACCGCATCCGAGAAATGGCCCGGACACAACCCCATTGCCCTACCCAAATGGACAGAATCCGGGAAAAATGGAGGTCCATTTGGGGTCGTGCGTTGGTGTTGGCCTTACAAGTGGGACCGCAGTTGAGTCGCGCGATGGCTGAGTTAGACAAACGACGAGGTTGAAGAGAAAGTTGTAGCACGGACTCCAAGAAATATGGTGTTAGATGGAAGTCGTGCTGGTGGCGTGTGCCATACTCCTGGACGTGAATGGTTGCTCTGGCCCATGCCACCCTACTAGTACTCCAAGTAGTAGTATATAATAGTGGTAGTATCGAGGATTTGAGGTGCTGGTTACGTACAGCGAAAACATTAACATATGGCCCACCTCACACTGTGGTCAAATTTCCTGGAGTCTGTGCTAGGTTAAAAAGTGTTCTTTGTGAGGGTGGGTGGCTGGTCTCAAGTTTAAAACTTGTTGTATTATGTACGTAGACGTAGAGATAGTGCAGCATGTGAAGCTAGTACAAATAGTGTACTATTGTTGATTGGCCTCATCCGATAACCTGTTGCAATGCACCTACAATTATGTATTCGGAAAATATTTTTTTGCCTCGTCGCAGCACCCACTCAGAGAAGCGACTCGAAAGCCATTCATAAATTTAGTAAGTTTATCACAGGCATATCATTTTATTACATACAACAGGTCATCAACCCACAACGACAACGAGGATACATTATAAATACTAAAGTTTTCATCACACAACAAATAACAAGCAATGAAATGAACTTCAACTCAACAAATCCTTGGCGTTGGAAACACTTGCTTTGAACCACAAGTGATTCTCTGGGAAGGGCCAGCTACTGTCAATCTCGAGACCAACGCAAGACTGATCATCCAGGCTGAAGTGGCCTACTATATCACAACCAGGTAGGGAACCACCACAATGTCTGAGTTATAGATACAGTTGCTTCTCATAAATGGTAGTAATGTTGTGTCCGCGACAGTTGGATCGCCTTTCACCATTAATGGATAGTTTTGTCCAAGGAAGAGCGAGTTCTCTCCAAGACTATTAATAATGTACCAGGGAGAAGGTGTTGGCGCTAGAACACTAGTATCCATCCTGAATACCATGCAACGGGTGTTGGAATAGGTTTGGAGAGTGTGACCATGGGAGACAACACCTGCTTCCTTAGTAATCACATCAGCAGTGGGTTGTATACAGACAAGAAGGGGTGACCCGTTGGAATAAGTTGCCATGAGCCACTTAGTATATGGGCCCTCATCGTCCTCCTGCTCGTGATCATCACCATCATCATCTCCCCCTTGGTTATAAATTTTGTCAAGTATAGGTGGTGGAATGTTCACAGGACCTTAGAAACACAAGAAGAAGGTTAATTACTAAAGGGAAACTTGCTAACTCGCATGCATGTGGATGAAACAATTATAATTATGGTGGAAGACAAACGTACCGAAACTACAAGGATCCCATGCAAAAAGAGTGCCACGAGTGGTGGCAGCAAACACAAGATCCTCGTATTCAATTGCATCACAGTACACATCCAAGTATAGAAACTGATTTTTGAGCAATATCTATCCAGTCGAACCACGAAGGACGGCAACAAGCTTGTCGAAGATAGCAACAACTCCATAGTTCCTCTAGTGACAAGAGCGGTTGGGAACTCGACAAATTGCTATCTTCCGTAGAAGACAGTCACCATGATCATATTTGAACGTGCGTAGAATACCGGTGTGCTCAACCTCTAGGCAGTCTGAGATTTTTGGAAGTCGAACCCGATGACGAGTGTACACATTTACATGTTCCCACTCGCAGTTGTACCCAATATAAACAACCCAATCTCCATTTGCGCCTGCCCAAGCCTTGCCCTCAAGCGATGGCATCTTAACATCATACGTATCATTATCAAGCGGCATCAACTTGCACAAGGTGAGGCTTCCCTTGTCCCCGCACCAGTCGGCAGGGTCACGGCGAAGAAGATAGGGGAGATCAAACCGCTCCTGGACCCTTGGGTACCTTGTAATAATGTTATTAGTTGAGTCGAGAATGGTCTTGAATGAACCTGCCATGCTAGCCGAGGTGATGATGTCGCACCGATCAATGAGTTCATCCACCACGTTATCTTTCAGATCGGGGAAAGAATAACATGGTCATTTCTGGCCTGTTCCCTCCATGGAGAAGATGATCGAACAATGGCAGAAGGAAAGGGTGAAGGCAAATGGAGGAGGGAGGAAGAGCGTGCGACAGAAATTCCAAATCGAGAGGGAAAGGCGAAGAGTCGGTGGACGGTTGCCAGTTTTCCATGGTTCCCAAAGAGGCGCCCCGGCCTGCATGTCCATTCGGAAATTGTACAAAAGGACTCGCCATCGTCTCACTGCCATGTTTGAATAGGTCCACATGTCAACGAAACATGGTGTGTAATTTCTCGTGCAAAATGCGATCTGGCCGCGCTGGCCCAAGGTGCCGCGTTAGTTATCAACCTTTATTTTTTTAACATACAATCTGAGTGGATAGCTCCTGTGGTCATCACACATGAGCGGATATATAGGTGGGCTAGGTGGGTAGGCGGCAACAATCTAAGTGCTAAAAGAGTTGATCCAATGCTTGGTTTTGTTTGGATTTTCCAACTATGACCATTGGATAGAGTGAATCAATGGCTTACGTTCAAAGTTATTCTCATACTATAGAATGGTATAGGAACATGGAGAGATTTGGTTGATTTTATATCGTTGAATAATATAAAATATTATGAGTGCAGACGCTCCACCACGAGGTTTGTTGCTCCTTCTCGGTTGTCGGGAATCTATGTTCTTCCACTCTTTCGTTTAAGACATGAGCTTTGTTCATCCTTTTGCCGACACACGGGACATCTATATGCCTCCATTTTAAAAATCATACTATATGCCTCCATGACACGCGGGACATCTAGCATCAAGGTGGCGTGTCATGCAAGAAAATGGAGATATGTAGTGCGTAAGTGAGTCGTACACTTCGATGGCGCCTAGTACTACGCAATATTTTTTCTCCTCGATGGCATGTGAATAGTGCACATACTCAATGACAGAGCACGGGATGGTAGCCATGGACATGGTCGGCCCTTTTTGAAGAGAGTACTAATAAATGCACGTAACTTTGATGTGTCCTGTCAACTCGCAGAACGATGAGAAGCTTGCTTACTACGCCTTCTCCCTCGCCAACGCGTGCGCGGTGGCTCGCAGCACGAGGAGAAACTTTTGCTTACAAGCGGTGGGCGTGCAGCAGTTCATTTTGTGTTAGATTGCTAGAAGTACTACTGTAGTACCATCATTATTGTTCGACTTCCGGAAGAGGACAAGAGCCAAGCACAAGGTCACCTACTAACCTAGTACAGTACTATTATAGCCAAAGATGGTCCACATTTTTAGAGCATGGTTAATTAATATAGGCGGCTCTTGCAACGGCACATCATTTAGAGCAAGTACTCTCTTCGTAGGAACAAAAGAAGTGAAACAAAAGTTGAAGTGGATGCTAGATTGCCAATTAAAACATGGTTACATAGAGAAAAAATCATATAGCATTCTATCCTATGAATCAAACGACCAATGTAGGAAAATTATGAGAGGGGTCTCTCCAACAATGTTCCTCGGCTCGCACCTAGCATCATGGTGGTCGAACTTGGAGACATTCATCTGGTACACGTGGCATCTCAGATCTGGACACAAGGTGACGCGACCTCTCACTTCATCCACCATTTGAAGCAGCGGTCCAGTGGAGGGCTAGCATACTCCAATATTAGGTTGGATCTATGTGATGTGGCAACTTCATATACCAACCGGATGTTGGCTATACTACTACGGCACTCACACTCCAAGAAGTGACTCGAAAACCATTAATAAATTGAGTCAGGTCACACCTAACCTCGTTGGCGCCGGTCGGTGACCCTCTCCCGTCCGCCGCCGGGCCTCCCTCCTCTCCTTCTTTCTCTCCCTCTCTCCCATCTTCTCTCTCCTGCAGGGACCGATCCATGTGGTCGCCCTTTGCCACTGCCACCGGAGAGGCTTGCCTCCACAGCTGCACGCCTTATATCTAGCAGGAGGAAAAGGAGGAAGCGATCTGCACTGTACTATTCTACGACGGCGGCGACATGCGCGTGAGTGATGGGAAGGCGAGGAGGAGAAAAAGGCAAGGTGGTGGAGGAGGAGTCGAGGGCGACGGCGGCGTCCTTGGCCGAGCACACACACGGAAGGGAGAGGGAGGGGTGCAGCGGCTCGTGGGGGTCGAGGGGAAGGAGAAAGGGGCTAGGGTTCGTTTGGTGGCTGGGGTGGGGAGTGGGGCGAGAGCCGCAACATGCGGGTGATTGGGTGCGGAGCGCCCGAGCTGATTGCGGCAAATCCTCCTGCACGCGGAAAGGGCCAACCCAGCCAACGAACGCCCGACATGAGCCCACTTGTCATTGGACTATGAAAAAGACCGTGAGGTAAAATTAGGTTTGACTGCAGGTGAAGATCCGACGGTTCAGACGCGCCAGAAGGCAGATCGGACGGCCATCGAAGGAAGCGATCGAGGGAGCCTTCTCCATGCGTGTTGGCTAGCCTCTGTATAGTTTTAAATTTCCAACAAAACATTCTAGTAAATATTGAAGTTTTCATCACACAACAAATAACAAGCAATGAAATGAACTTCAACTCAACCAATCCTCGGCGTTGGAAACGCTAGCTTTGAACCATAGGTGCTCTAGGAAGGGCCAGCTATTGTCAATATCGAGAGCAACGTAGGACTGATCATCCAGGCTGAAGCGACATATATCAGGACCAGGGTAGGGAACCACCGCAATGTCCGAGGTACAGATACAGTTGCTTCTCATAAATGGTAGTAACGTTGTGTCGACAGCAGCTGGATCGCGTTTCACCATCATTGGATAGTTTGGTCCAAGGAAGATCGAGTTTTCTCCAAGACTAAAAATATTGTACCAGGGAGAAGGTGTTGGCACTAGCACACTAGTATCCATCCCGAATACCCTGCAACAGGTGTTGGAATAGGTCCGGAGAGGGCGACTGATATGTCTCCGTCGTATCTACTTTTCCAAACACTTTTGCCCTTGTTTTGGACTCTAACTTGCATGATTTGAATGGAACTAACCTAGACTGATGTTGTTTTCAGCAGAATTGCCATGGTGTTATTTATGTGCAGAAACAAAAGTTCTCGGAATGACCTAAAACTTCACAGAACGTCTATTTGGAAATAATAAAAAATCCTTGCAAAAGATGAAGACTAGGGAGCCCACACCCTAGCCACGAGGGTGGGGGGCGCGCCCCCTACCTCGTGGGCCCCCTGGAGCTCCTCCGACCTCAACTCCAACTCTATATATTTGGTTTCGGGGAGAAAAAAATCAGAGAGAAGGATTCATCGCGTTTTACGATACGGAGCCGCCGCCAAGCCCTAAAACCTCTCAGGAGGGCTGATCTAGAGTCCGTTCGGGGCTCTGGGGAGGGGAATCTGTCGCCATCGTCATCATCAACCATCATCCATCACCAATTTCATGATGTTCACCACCGTGCGTGAGTAATTCCATCGTAGGCTTGCTAGACGGTGATGGGTTGGATGAGATTTATCATCTAATCGAGTTAGTTTTGTTAGGGTTTGATCCCTAGTATCCACTATGTTCTGAAATTGATGTTGCTACGACTTTGCTATGCTTAATGCTTGTCACTAGGGCCCGAGTGCCATGATTTCAGATCTGAACCTATTATGTTTTCATCAATATATGAGTGTTCTTGATCCTATCTTGCAAGTCTATAGTCACCTACTATGTGTTATGATCCGGCAACCCCGAAGTGACAATAATCGGGACCACTCCCGGTGATGACCGTAGTTTGAGGGGTTCATGTATTCACTGTGTGTTAATGCTTTGGTCCGGTACTCTATTAAAAGGAGGCCTTAATATCCCTTAGTTTCCGCTAGGACCCCACGGCCACGGGAGGGTAGGACAAAAGATGTCATGCAAGTTCTTTTCCATAAGCACGTATGACTATATTCGGAATACATGCCTACATTACATTCTCGAATTGGAGCTAGTTCCGTGTCACCCTAGGTTATGACTATTACATGATGAACCGCATCCGGCATAATTCTCTATTACCGATCCATTGCCTACGAGCTTTCCATATATTGTTCTTCGCTTATTTACTTTCCCGTTGCTATTGCTATCATCACTACAAAATACCAAAAACATTACTTTTGCTATCATTACCTTTTGCTAACGTTACCACTATTATCATATTATTTTGCTACTAAACACTTTGCTACAGATACTAAGTTTCCAGGTGTGGTTGAATTGACAACTCAGCTGCTAATACTTGAGAATATTCTTTGGCCCCCCTTGTGTCGAATGAATAAATTTGGGTTGAATACTCTACCCTCGAAAACTATTGCAATCCCCTATACTTGTGGGTTATCAAGACTGTTTTCTGGCGCCGTTGCCGGGGAGCATAGCTCTATTCTTTGAGTCACTTGGGATTTATATCTACTTATCATTATGAAGAACTTGAGAGATCCAAAAACCAAGATTTATCCCTCAACTACGAGGGGAGGTAAGGAACTTCCATCTAGCTCTGCACTTGATTCACCTTCTGTTTTGAGTAAGCTTGCGACACCTAAACCTGCTTCTGCTATTCATTCTGATATGTCGCATGTTATTGATGATGCCACTTCTACTATGCATGATACTTATGATGAAACTACTTCTATGCTTGATACTACTGTGCCACTTGGTGAATTTCTAGATGAACAACTTGCTAGGGTTAGAGAGAATGAAATTATTGAAACTGATTATATCAAAGATAGTGATGATGAAGACTCTCCCCCTAATAAATATGAATTGCCTGTTATTCCTGAGGGTTATGTTTTGGAAAAAGAAGCTGCTTTAACTATTTTAGCTTGTAAAGATAGATACGAGCTTAAGAGGTTATTAGCTAAATGGAAGCAACAATCTCTTAATGCTAGAATGAAACCTGACCCTGCTTTTGCTACTTCACCTATCTGTGTTACTGATAAGGATTATGAATTCTCTGTTGATCCTGATATAATTACTTTGGTTGAATCTGATCCTTTTCATGGCTATGAATCTAAAACTATTGTGGCACATCTTACTAAATTGAATGATATAGCCACCCTGTTCACTAATGATGAGAGAACTCGCTACTTTTATATTCTTAAAATATTTCTGTTCTCATTAAAGGGTGATGCTAAGATATGTTTAATTCCCTTGATCCTGGTTGTGTGCGTAGTCCCTAGGATATGATTTATTATTTCTTTGCTAAATATTTCCCTGCTCATAACAAGCTGCTTTGAGGGATATATATAATTTTGTGCAAATTGAAGAAAAGAGTCTCCCACAAGCTTGGGGGAGGCTTCTCAAGTTACTTAATGCTTTGCCTGATCATCCTCTTAAGAAAAATGAAATACTTGATTTCTTTTATAATGGACTAACCGATGCTTCCAAAGATTACCTGGATAGTTGTGCTGGTTCTATTTTTAGGGAAAGAACACTGTATGAAGCTGAAATTCTATTGAATAATATGTTGACAAATGAAAATAATTGGACACTTCCGGAGCCAGCTCCTGGGCCTATTACTAAACCAACTCCAAAGAAAAGAGGTGTTCTATTTCTTAGTCCTGAAGATATGTAAGAGGCAAAGAAATCTATGAAAGAAAAAGGTATTAAAGCTGAAGATGTTAAGAATTTACCTCCTATTGAAGAAATACACGGTCTTAATTTACCGCCTGTTGAAGAAACATATGATGTTAATCCATTACCTATTGAAGAAATACATGGTCTTGATAACCCGACACAGGTAGTAAAGGTAAATTCTCTCTATAGATTTGATAAAGCTGAAATCCCATTGATCCAAAAATAAGTTCCGTGAAGTTTCAGGTCAATTGGACTCCGTTTGATTTTCCTTTTCTTTGAAACCCTAAAATAGGCAAAAAAACAGAAACTGGCATTGGGCTCTGGGTTAATAGGTTAGTCCCAAAAATCATATAAAATAGCATATAAATGCATATAAAACATCCAAGGTTGATAATATAATAGCATGGAACAATCAAAAATTATAGATACGTTGGAGACGTATCAGCATCCCCAAGCTTAATTCCTGCTCGTCCTCGAGTAGGTAAACGATAAAAATAGAATTTTTGATGTGGAATGCTACCTAACATATTTATCCATGCAGTTTTCTTTATTGTGGCAAGAATATTCAGATCCATAGATTCAAGATAAAAGTTTAATATTGACATAAAAATAATAATACTTCAAGCATACTAACTAAGAATTCATGTCTTCTCAAAATAACATGGCCAAAGAAAGCTATCCCTAAAAAATCATATAGTCTGGCTATGCTCCATCTTCACCACACAAAATATTTAAATCATGCACAACCCCGATGACAAGCCAAGCAATTGTTTCATACTTTTGATGTTCTCAAACTTTTTCAATCTTCACGCAATATATGAGCATGAGCCATGGACATAGCACTATAGGTGGAATAGAATGGTGGTTGTGGAGAAGACAAAAAGGAGAAGATAGTCTCACATCAACTAGGCGTATCAATGGGCTATTAAGATGCCCATCAATAGATATCAATGTGAGTGAGTAGGGATTGCCATGCAACGGATGCACTAGAGCTATAAGTGTATGAAAGCTCAAAAAGAAACTAAGTGGGTGTGCATCCAACTTGCTTGCTCATGAAGACCTAGGGCATTTTGAGGAAGCCCATCATTGGAATATACAAGCCAAGTTATATAATGAAAAATTCCCACTAGTATATGAAAGTGATAACATGAGAGACTCTCTACTATGAAGATCATGGTGCTACTTTGAAGCACAAGTGTGGTAAAAGGATAGTAGCATTGCCCCTTCTCTCTTTTTCTCTCATTTTTTTATTTGGGCCTTTTCTCTCTTTTTATGGCCTCTTTTCTTTTCTCTTTTTTTTCGTCCGGAGTCTCATCTCGACTTGTGGGGGAATCATAGTCTCCATCATCCTTTCCTCACTGGTACAATGCTCTAATAATGATGATCATCACACTTTTATTTTTCTTACAACTCAACAATTACAACTCGATACTTAGAACAAAATATGACTCTATATGAATGCCTCCAGCGGTGTACCAGGATATGCAATGATGCATGAGTGACATGTATGAAAGAATTATGAATGGTGGCTTTGCCACAAATACGATGTCAACTACATGATCATGCTAAGCAATATGACAATGATGGAGTGTGTCATAACAAATGGAACGGTGGAAAGTTGCATGGCAATATATCTCGGAATGTCTATGGAAATGCCATAATAGGTAGGTATGGTGGCTGTTTTGAGGAAGGTATATGGTGGGTATTAGAGAGGCTAGCAATGGTGGAAGGGTGAGAGTGCGTATAATCCATGGACTCAACATTAGTCATAAAGAACTCACATACTTATTGCAAAAATCTATTAGTTATCGAAACAAAGTACTATGCGCATGCTCCTAGGGGGATAGATTGGTAGGAAAAGACCATCGCTCGTCCCCGACCGCCACTCATAAGGAAGACAATCAATAAATAAATCATGCTCTGACTTCATCACATACCGGTTCACCATACGTGCATGCTACGGGAATCACAAACTTCAACACAAGTATTTCTCAAATTCACAACTACTCAACTAGCACGACTCTAATATCACCATCTCCATATCTCAAAACAATTATCAAGTATCAAATTTCTCTTAGTATTCAATGCACTCTATATGAAAGTTTTTATTATATCCCTCTTGGATGCCCATCATAATAGGACTAAATTCATAACCAAAGCAAACAACCATGCTGTTCTAAAGACTCTCAAAATGATATAAGTGAAGCATGAGAGTTCATCTATTTCTACAAAATAAAACCACCACCGTGCTCTAAAAAGATATAAGTAAAGCACTAGAGCAACAACAAACTGCTCCGAAAGATATAAGTGAAGATCAATGAGTAGTCGAATAATTATGCAACTATGTGAAGAATCTCTAACATTTAATAATTTCAGATCTTGGTATTTTATTAAAGCAGCAAGCAAATCAAAATAAAATGACATTCTAAGAATAGCAAACATCATGTGAAGAAGCAAAAACTTAGGATCAACCGATACTAACTGATAGTTGTTGAAGAAGAAAGGTGGGATGCCAACCGGGGCATCCCCAAGCTTAGACGCTTGAGACTTCTTGAAATATTATCTTGGGGTGCCTTGGGCATCCCCAAGCTTGAGCTTTTGTGTATCCTTAATTCCTCTCATATCATGGTCTCCCTAAATCTCAAAAGCTTCATCCACACAAAACTCAACAAGGACTCGTGAGATAAGTTAGCATAAACCATTGCAAAAACCTTATCATACTCTACTGTAGCAAATCACTAAAATTATTATTCAACAGTGAATACTAAATGCCTCTACATATTTAATAGTCCTATCCTCAAATAGAATCATTAAAGAAGCAAACATATGCAAACAATGCAAACATAACAGCAATCTGCCTAAACAGGACAGTCTATAAAGAATGCAGCAACATCCATACTTCCCTAGCTCCAAAAATTATGAAATAAAATTCCCACTGTAGTAAATTTATCAGAGATTAATATGCAAAAGGTTTCAACATTTTATCACATTCTGAATTTTCTAGGGAATTATTGCAACAGCGGTAAACTTTCTGTTTTCAAACAGCAACATGTGGACTTGTAAAATAGGCATAGTAAAGGCTATCAATGCCACTTTTATTGAAATAAAAGATGAAGACCATTGTTCTAAATGACAGCAAGCAAATTCTAACAAAATAAAATAGAATGACTCTCCAAGCAAAACACATATCATGTGGAAAATAAAAATATAGCTCCGAGTAAAGTTACCGATTAACGAAGATGAAAGAGGGGATGGCTTCCGGGGCATCCCCAAGCTTAGGTTCTTGGTTGTCCTTGAATATTTCCTTGGGGTGCCTTGGGAATCCCCAAGCTTAGGCTCTTTCCACTCCTTATTCCATAGTCCATCGAATCTTTACCCAAAACTTGAAAACTTCACAACACAAAACTTAAAGTAGAAAACTTGTGAGCTCAGTTAGTATAAGAAAATAAATCACCACTTCAAGGTACTGTAATGAACTCATTATTAATTTATATTGGTGTTAAACCTACTGTATTACAACTTCTCTATGGTTTATAAACTATTTTACTAGCCATAGATTCATCCAAATAAGCAAACAACACACGGAAAACAGAATCTGTCAAAAACAGAACAGTCTGTAGTAATCTGGATCAAACGCAAACTTTTGGAACCCAAAAAATTCTAAAATAAATTGCTGGACGTGAGTATTTTGTCTATTAATCATATTCAAAAATAATTAACTAAATATCACTCTCCAGTAAAAAATGGCAGCAATTCTCGTGAGCGCTAAAGTTTATGTTTTTTACAGCAAGATCAACAAGACTCTCCCCAAGTCTTCCCAACGGTTCTACTTGGCACAAACACTAATTAAACACATAAAAACAAATCTAAACAGAGGCTAGATGAATTATTCATTACTAAACAGGAACAAAAAGCAAGGAACAAAAATAAAATTGGGTTGCCTCCCAACAAGCGCTATCATTTAACGCCCCTAGCAAGGCATGATGATTTCCATGATGCTCACATAAAAGATAAGAATTGTAACATAAAGAGAGCATCATGAAGAATATGACTAGCATATTTAAGTCTAACCCACATCCTATGCATAGGGATTTTGTGAGCAAACAACTTATGGGAACAATAATCAACTAGCATAGGAAGGCAAAACAAGCATAACTTTAAAACTTTAAGCACATAGAGGGGAAACTTGATATTATTGCAATTCCTACAAGCATATGTTCCTCCCTCATAATAATTTTCATTAGCATAATGAATGAATTCAACAATATAACCAGCACCTAAAGCATTCTTTTCATGATCTACAAGCATAGAAAATTTACTACTCTCCACATAAGCAAAATTCTTCTCATGAATAGTAGTGGGAGCAAACTCAACAAAATAACTATCATGTGATTGAAAATTAAGATCAAGATGACAAGTTTCATGGTTATCATTGTTCTTTAAAGCATACGTGTCATCACAATAATCATCATAGATAGGAGGCATGCTTTCATCATAATAAATTTGCTCATCAAAACTTGGGGGACAAAAAATATCATCTTCATCAAACATAGCTTCCCCAAGCTTATGGCTTTGCATATCATTAGCATCATGGACATTCAAGGAATTCATACTAACAACATTGCAACCATGCTCATCATTCAAATATTTAGTGCCAAACATTTTATAGATTTCTTCTTCTAGCACTTGAGCACAATTATCCTTTCCATCATACTCACAAAACATATTAAAAAGGTGAAGCGTATGAGACAAACTCAATTCCATTTTTTATAGTTTTCTTTTATAAACTAAACTAGTGATAAAACAAGAAACTAAAAGACTCGATTGCAATATCTAAAGATATACCTTCAAGCACTCACCTCCCCGGCAACGGCGCCAGAAATGAGCTTGATGTCTACTACGCAACCTTCTTCTTGTAGACGTTGTTGGGCCTCCAAGTGCAGAGGTTTGTAGGACAGTAGCAAATTTCCCCAAGTGGATGACCTAAGGTTTATCAATCCGTAGGAGGCGTAGGATGAAGATGGTCTCTCTCAAGCAACCCTACAACCAAATAACAAAGAGTCTCTTGTGTCCCCAACACACTCAATACAATGGTAAATTGTATAGGTGCACTAGTTCGGCGAAGAGATGGTGATACAAGTGGTATATGGATAGTACATAAAGGTTTTTGTAATCTGAAAATATAAAAACAGCAAGGTAGCAAGTGATAAAAGTGATCATAAACGGTATTGCAATGATAGGAAACAAGGCCTACGGTTCATACGTTCACTAGTGCAAGTCCTCTGAACAACAATAACATAATTGGATCACATAACTATCCCTCAACATGCAACAAAGAGTCACTCCAAAGTCACTAATAGCGGAGAACAAACGAAGAGATTATGGTAGGGTACGAAACCACCTCAAAGTTCTTCTTTCCAATCAATCCGTTGGGCTATTCCTATAAGTGTCACAAACAGCCCTAGAGTTTGTACTAGAATAACACCTTAAGACACAAATCAACCAAAACCCTAATGTCACCTAGATACTCCAATGTCACCTCAAGTATCTATGGGTATGATTATAGGATATGCATCACACAATCTGAGATTCATCTATTCAACCAACACATAGAACCTCAAAGAGTGCCCCAAAGTTTCTACCGGAGAATCACGACGAAAACGTGTGCCAACCCCTATGCATAGGTTCATGGGCGG
Source organism: Triticum dicoccoides (assembly GCF_002162155.2). Taxonomy (NCBI): domain Eukaryota; kingdom Viridiplantae; phylum Streptophyta; class Magnoliopsida; order Poales; family Poaceae; genus Triticum; species Triticum dicoccoides. The sequence continues at coordinate 277,623,425 of NC_041380.1, read as the reverse complement.
AACCCGCAAGTTGATCACCAAAACATACATCAAGTGAATCACGTGATATCCCATTGTCACCACAGATATGCATGGCAAGACATACATCAAGTGCTCTCAAATCTTTAAAGACTCAATCCGATAAGATAACTTCAAAGGGGAAACTCAATTCATTAAAAGAGAGTAGAGGGGGAGGAGAAACATAAGATCCAACTATAATAGCAAAGCTCGCGATACATCAAGATCGTATCATCTCAAGAACGCGAGAGAGAGAGAGAGAGAGAGAGAGAGATCAAACACATAGCTACTGGTACATACCCTCAGCCCCGAGGGAGAACTACTCCCTCCTTGTCATGGAGAGCACCAGGATGATGAAGATGGCCACCGAAGAGGGATTGCCCCCTTCGGTAGGGTGCCGGAACGGGTCTAGATTGTCTTTCGGTGGCTACGGAGGCTTCTGGCGGCGGAACTCCCGATCTATTGTGCTCCCAGATGTTTTTAGGGTATATGGAGATATATAGGTGGAAGAAGTACGTCAGGGGGCCCATGAGGGGCCCACAAGGGTGGAGGGCGCGCCCCCCTACCTCGTGGCCTCCTCGAAGCTTCCCTTATGTGGACTCCAAGTCTCCCGGGCTTCTTCTGATCCAAAAATAAGTTCCGTGAAGTTTCAGGTCAATTGGACTCCGTTTGATTTTCCTTTTCTTCGAAACCCTAAAATAGGCAAAAAAACAGAAACTGGCACTAGGCTCTGGGTTAATAGGTTAGTCCCAAAAATCATATAAAATAGCATATAAATGCATATAAAACATCCAAGGTTGATAATATAATAGCATGGAACAATCAAAAATTATAGATACGTTGGAGACGTATCACCCATTCACTAAGTTTGCTAGCCAATGCTTAGATAAGTTTGATAATTTTATGGTGAAGCAAGAAGATTTTAATGCCTATTTTGGTAGACAATTGAAATACAATTCAAATATGCTTGAACACTTGGGTCATTATATGGCTAATGCCAAAGGTGAACTTAAACTTATTAGTAAACATGCTTCTATGGTTACCACTCAAGTAGAACAAGTACTTAAGGCTCAAAATGATTTGCTCAATGAATTGAATAGTAAGAATAATGATTATGTTGTTAGAGTGGCTACTAGAACTGGTAGAATGACTCAGGAACCTCTGTATATTGAAGGCCATCCTAAGAGAATTGAGCAAGATTCTCAGAGAAATAATATAGATGCACCTAGTCCTTCTAAAAGGAAGAAAAAGAAAATTATAGGACTTTGCATGCTTCTAGTGAACCTGTTATTGACACACCTGAGAATCCTAATGATATTTCTATTTTTGATGATGAAACACAATCTGGTAATGAACCTGAAACTAGTGATAATGTTCATGATGATGCCCAACCTAGCAATGATAATGATATAGAAATTGAACCTGATGTTGATCTTGATAACCCACAATCAAAGAATCAACGTTATGATAAGAAAGACTTTGTTGCTAGGAAACATGGTAAAGAAAGAGAACCATGGGTTCAGAAACCCATGCCTTTTCCTTTCAAACCATCCAAGAAAAAGGATGATGAGGATTTTGAGCGCTTTGCTGAAATGATTAGACCTATCTTTTTGCGTATGCAATTAACTGATATGCTTAAAATGAATCCTTATGCTAAGTACATGAAAGAAATTGTTACTAATAAAAGAAACATACCGGAAGCTGAAATTTCCACCATGCTTGCTAATTATACTTTTAAAGGTGGAATACCAAAGAAACTTGGAGATCCAGGAGTACCCACTATACCATGCTCCATTAAAAGAAACTATGTTAAAACTGATTTATGTGATCTTGGAGCTGGTGTTAGTGTTATGCCTCTCTCTTTATATCGTAGGATTGATTTGAATAAGTTGACACCTACTGAAATATCTTTGCAAATGGCTGATAAATCAACTGCTATACCTGTCGGTATTTGTGAGGATGTGCTTGTTGTAGTTGCAAACATTACTATTTTAACGGACTTTGTTATTCTTGATATTCCCGAGGACGATAGTATGTCTATTATTCTTGGAAGACCCTTTTTGAATACTACAAGGACTGTTATTGATTGCAACAAAGGCAATGTCACTTTTCATATTAATGGTAATGAGCATACGGTACACTTTCTGAGGAAACAACCTCAAGTTCATAGTATCAACTCTATTGGAAAATTTCCATCGATTATTTTTGGAGGTTTTGAATTTCCTCTTCCTACTGTCAAGAAGAAATATGATATTCTTATTATTGGGGATGTGCATATCCCCGTTGAGGTAACCTAGTGTTATTCGAAGATTCTCCGGTTCCATGTTATTCGGAATGAGTTTGTTAACAAGACTTGATCAACCTTGTTAATGGATTCCTTTTGATGATCATGAGATGGATGAATTTAGAAAACACAACTCTGTGTACCCTCCTTTTACTTTCTGTTATTTATATTAAATAAAATAAAAATAAGTATTTCCCGTCTGTTATCTGATTATCCGTGCAATATAAAAATACCCCAAAAATAAAAGTTCTCCAAATGCCATGAAATTTAAATATGATTTTTTCTGTAATATTTGACAATATTTGGCACTGAGAACACAGCAGGGGGAGCTGGCACCTGGCCACGAGGGTCAGGGGCGCGCCCCCCTGCCTCGTGGGCCCACGGTGGCCCTCCTCCACTTATTCCTGCACCCACACACTTCTTCCTCCCACAAACACGAATATCCAGCTCAAACCCGAGTCCAAGCTCATTTTGCTGCCATTTTAGATCTCCTTGCTCAAAGCACCTCTTACAAAACTGCTTGGGGGATTGTTCCTTGGTATGTGACTCCTCCATTGGTCCAATTAGTTTTTGTTCTAGTGCTTTATTCATTGCATATTTTTGCTGCTTAGGTGACCCTGTTCTTGAGCTTGCATGTCAAATTTATATGGTCAAAAGTAGTTTTGATGCATGATATAGGCTCTAGGCACTTGTAGGAGTTGTTGCTATCAATTTTATTGAGCTTGGTTCACTTTTATTTTGAAGTTACTAAAAATTTCTGAAATTTTTCAGAAGAAGAAATATGTTTAGGAAAATGTACCAAGGGGGGCTCTTCAAGGAAACAAGAGCCCAGGCTTGCAATGCGTGATGCTGATGATGAGCCACCAAGGGACGCTCCAGTGCGACCCTGTGAATGGCCTTCAGAGAACTTCATGGATCAAGCGGGGATTAAGGAAGAATTTAACGCATATTTGCGTAATGCTGATCTTGTGAGCTTCGAGGAAGAAAAATGCCGTTAGTACCACTATCTCACTAGTTCCTTTGTGAGGAGGTTTGAATTTTCATCTTCACGTAATTTTCCAACTGTCCTGTTTGATCTTTATGAAAATTCTTACACTATAGACTTAGAGGATTTTACCACTGCTTGCAAACTTCCATAATGGGTAGTGCCAGGGAACCTCGCAAATCTGAATTTAGAGATTTTCTTGCTTATATAACTGTGGGGGAATCTAGAGATATAACACAAGCTACCATAGGGAGCATTCACATTCCTGCTATACATTATTTTGCTCTCTTCATAGGTAGATGTATTAATGGTACAGATGAGGCATGTCACATGTGTATCCCTGACCTCAGTATTCTTAGGAGTGCTGTGTTAGGAGATATATCTTATAATTTGGGAGCCATTGTTGCATGTAGGTTGCATCTTAATAGATTTAATGGAGATTTCTTTGGTGGAATTTACGCAACCCACTTAGCTGATTTTCTTGGTGTAACCATATGTAATGATGATATTGAATTGCCTCCTGCTTACCTAGACTTTAATGCTATGGTTCACCACCAGTTTGTTGAGAGGAATGAATCACCTCTCCAGTATCGCTTAATCTTTGACAGACATCGTGCTGTCCGTATTACTCTCCCTGCTCCTGCCTTCTTTGATTATCAGGCAAAACAAAGACATTTTATTACCAGAGATGAGGCAGATGAGTACGAGAGGAGGGCGGAGGCAGCTCGCCGCCACGCTGCAGCTCAGGGGGCAATAACCGCTGCATCGCAGTACGACCCCAACTGTTACTATGGATATCCGCCAGGCCAACCGTGGCCATAGACCAACTTAGGCCAAAAGCCTAAGCTTGGGGGAGTACGTATTTCCCACCGACATTACATTCATGTTCACACACTCATTGCTAGATGTTGGTGCTCATACTTTTTCATTGTATCATCCATGCTACTTTATTTCCTTTTTATGCTTTCTTCTTGTGTGTTTAATAAACCTTAAGAAAAAACCAAAAAATTGGTTGTAGCTTTTAGCTAGTTTTAAATTCCATGCTTGTAGATTAAAAAGAAAACCCAAAAAGATTCCCTGTTCTTCTTTTGCTTGTTGGGAGCTATCCCGTGTAAATAGTTTTATTTCTTTTATTTTCTTTGGGGGTCGATAGGAGAAGACCGTAATTAAATTGTTGAAGTGGCTCTTATATGCATTATTGTTGATCTGACAAAAGAGTCGACATTGCCTTGTCTTCTCCTGTTTATTGAATGCTTGCAGATTCCAGCTTAGTCCAATGCACATGCACTATTATTATTATCCACATCATTCGGTCGTGCAAGTGAAAGGCAATTATGACGATATATGATGGACTGACTAAGATGAGAAAATCTGGTATGAACTCAACCTCTCTTGTTTTTGTAAATATGATTACTTCATTGTTCCTGATTCAGCCTATTATGAATAAACATGTTTGCAATGACAACTAGAGATCATAGTTTCTTGTGCCATGCTTGATTATCTAGGAGCTTATAATGGTTTACCTTGCGTGCCAACATGCTATTAAAATGGTTGTGATGTGGTATGATATGGTGGTATCCTCTTTTAAATGATTCGAGTGGCTTGACTTGGCACATGTTCACGCATGTAGTTGAAACAAAATCAACATAGCCTCTATGATATTTATGTTCATGGTGCATTATATCCTACTCATGCTTGCATTCGGTGTTGATTAATTTTAATGCATGTTCATGACTGTTGTCGCTCTCTAGCTGGTCGCTTCCCAGTCTTTTTCTAGCCTTCACCTGTACTAAGCGGGAATACTGCTTGTGCATCCAACTCCATAAACCCCAAAGTCATTCCATATGAGTCCACCATACCTACCTATATACAGTACCTGCCTACCGTTCCAAGTAAATTTTTATGTGCCAAACTCTAAACCTTCAAATAAATATCCTGTTTTGTATGATCGAATAGCTCATGTATCAACTAGGGATGTCCGTATCTTCCATGTTAGGCGGGTTATTCTCAAGAGGAGTGGACTCCGCTCCTCACTCATGAGAAAATGGCTGGTCATCGGGATGCCCAGTCCCATGCTTTATGCAAATCAAATCAAAATAATTGCAAACAAAACTCCCCCTGGGACTCTTGTTAGTTAGAGGCACTCGTTGTTTCGAGCAAGCCATGGATTGATGCTTGTTGGTGGAGGTGGAGTATAAACTTTACCATTCTATTTGGAAACCGCCTATAATGTGCGTAGCATGGAAGATATCGCCATCTCTTGGTTGTTATGTTGACAATGAAAGTATACCACTCAAAATATTATTCACCTCTATTTCAAAACCGAGCTCTGGCACCTCTACAAGTCCCTGCTTCCCTCTGCGAAGGGCCTATCTATTTACTTTCATGTTGAGTCATCATCCTCTTACTAAAAAGCACCAGTTGGAGAGCATCATTGTCATTTGCATTCAATACTGTTAGTTTACATTGAGTATGACTTGACTGGATCTCTTTTACCATGAATTACAATGTCTAGTCAGTCCTTGATATTTAAAGGTGCTCTACATTTATGTTTTGCGGTCTCAGAAAAGGCTGGCGAGATACCATCTTGTTATATCATATTATGATTGTTTTGAGAAAGTGTTGTCATCCGAGATTTATTATTATTGCTCGCTAGTTGATTATGCCATTGATATGAGTAAACATGAGACCTAAGCGTTATTGTGAATATGGTTAGTTCATAATCTTTGTTGAAAACTTGAATGCTGGCTATACATATTTACAACAACAAGAGAAAATAGAGTTTGTAAAAGTTTTTCCTTATCACTTTCAGTTTGTCAACTGAATTGCTTGAGGACAAGCAAAGGTTTAAGCTTGGGGGAGTTGATACGTCCCCGTCGTATCTACTTTTCCAAACACTTTTGCCCTTGTTTTGGACTCTAACTTGCATGATTTGAATGGAACTAACCCGGACTGACGCTGTTTTCAGCAGAATTGCCATGGTGTTATTTATGTGCAGAAACAAAAGTTCTCGGAATGACCTGAAACTTCACGGAACATCTATTTGGAAATAATAAAAAAATCCTTGCAAAATATGAAGACCAGGGGGCCCACACCCTAGCCACGA